>NC_056746.1:926822992-926882992 GCF_019279795.1 Protopterus annectens
TCCCGTTGCAGGCAGGGAATGAGAGTAATTATTGTTTCCAGACTGTGGTAGTGTTGAGTCCAAACACTTTTTAGGTACCACTGAAGTTTCCTCATATGAAGTCTTGCATATGGAATTAGTAGGATGCAGGATGCCATGAAGCCCAAAGCCTGCAGAATTTTTCTTGCAGATAACTGGGCCTTTGTTTCCAACATTCTGAAATAGGTAGTCAGTTGCCTTTGTCTGGCGTGAGATAAGCCATCTGGGCAGTTGTATTTAATCTTGCACCCAGGAATATTATCTTTTGAGAGGGTACTAGTTTTGATTTACTTTCGTTGACTGTGTACCCTAGGCATGTTAGAAGTCTTTTCACAAACGCTAGATGCTGTAGAAGACTGTCCTTGTTCTCTGCTTGAATTAGACAGTTGTCCAAGTAAGGATATATTTGTATTCCTCTGTCTGCAGAATGCAATTACTGGTGCCAGGCACTTTGTGAAGACCCTGGGCGCAGCAGATAAGCCAAAGGGCAGTGCAGAGAATTGGTAATGCATTGAGTCAGCCTTGAATCGGAGGTATCTTCTGCATGATAAGCGTTCTTGCCCAGCATGGGCAGAAGCTGCTGCAAAGTCAACATTTTTAATTTTGGTATATCCAGGAATGCGTTCAGAATAGATTGGTCCAGTATTGGTCTCCAGGCCTTGTCCTTTCTGGGTACCAAGAACAGTCTTGAGTAAAATCCTTGTCCCTGCTCTTGTTCTGGTACTTGCTGAATGGCCCCCATGTCCATGAGGGATGAGACTTGTTTTTGTGCCTCTGCCCACTGAATTTTTGGCAGATCTGGCCAGCAGTTTGCCTTTGGCAGGGTATGGAAATGGAACTTGTAGCCTTGTGACACTATATTTACAACCCACTTGTCTTGGGTTATAATGTGCCGATTTTGTGAAAATAACTGCAGTAGCATTGTCGCCTCATAGCAAGACGTTGTCCCATTCAATTCTCAGCTAGAGCGTCTTCTGTGTGGAGGCATACATGAATGGGGCGTGCCTTCATTGAAGGTTGTGCGTCAGGGTTGGTAACCCGGTACATAAAAATCCACTACCAATCATTAGCGGACCGGAGTTCCGCTGTGGCGACCCCTAACCGGGAAAAGCCGAAAGACACAAGTGCTAATTTTCCCCCTAAGGGTGCTGCCAGGAGATGAGTGCTTGGAGCAGGCAGGGGGAAGTCATTGGAACTGTTTCCTGTATGATAGTAACCAAAAAAGAGCACTAAAGTTGCGAGTCCTCTATCGATTTATTTAAATAAAAGTTTAGCGCTTTCGTCAATATAACTGACTTCTTCAGAACTGTTTCCTGTATGGTTGTGATTTGTCTTTTCTAACTTTGGAGGTAGAAGCACCCCATTGCTTTGACCTGTATGAACGTTGTGCCTGCAGAAATCTGCCTCTAGAGCGTCTGGATCTGCCCCTTTGAGGTCTGTCTGACACCGGAAAGGACCAATTCTTTGTAGGCCAGTGTTTACTAAACCTAGGTGGCTGTACTTGTAAAAAATCTTTGACAGTTTGCATAGATTTGGCTTTGTCCTACATTTTCTTTAACACCTTTTCTGCCTTAACACCAATTCTGCCTTAACATCAAACAAAGTATCATGTTGTAAAGGTGCATCTAATAATTTAACTTTGACATGATCAGGCAGATTTTGTTCCTTTAACCAAGCATGCCTTCTAAGTACAGAACCCGTAACTGCGGCCCTGCAGGAGGCCTCCAAAGAATCAAAACCACATTGCAAAGTATGCTTTCCAACTTGCTCAGCTGCATGCAATAAATCCTGCATTTCCCTGTTTTCTGCACATTCAGAGTTTAACAACATTTTCTGTTTAAGCAATGCCATGACATGTTGCTGATATTTAAGCATATGAAACTGATAGTTTAAGGCCCTTATAGCCAAGGTAGCAGATGTGTAACCCTTTTTTCCCCATCTATCCAGTGCCCTAGAATCTCTGTCACAGGGGGTAGGTTTTTTTGCTGCGGAAGCCCCAACTCCTTTGGGATCCTGAGAAATAGTTTCCAGGTCTGCAGAAGGGTTTTTAAAAAGGAATTTATGAGAGTCAAGAACCCTGTAATATCTGTCAGGCTTAACAGGAGCTGGAGGTAAGGAGTCAGGGGTAAGACTAGACTCCGAAAACACATCATCTACAATGTCTAACACAGGTGGAATGGCTAGAGGCCTGTGTTGAGGTAGTAAAAGGAAATCCCAGAGCCTCTTTTTTGACTCTGAAAAATCTTGGCTCTCCCAGTGGAAATGCTCCCTCATGGTATGCAAGGTTTCTCCAAAAGAATAGTCCTCTGGAGGAGAAGCTGAAGGTATAGATTCTTCAGCATCAGAATCCTCATGGGGAGAAGAGAATATTCCTGATCAGAAGAGGAGTCGGAAGAAATTGAAATCTGTTCTGAAGATTCATAGTCAGTCTCTTGCCTAGGCCTCTTATCAGGAGGGGGATGGGAACCCCTGATCAAGGTAATCAAGTCTTCGGACATTTTCAGCATCTGTTTTTTGGCCATAGAGGCCTGTCCACGTGGCTCTTGAGTTTGTTTCTTTGCTTTAGAAGGAGCTTTAGCCTTTGCCTTTGAAGCTGAAGTAGGTTTGATGTAAAGATGTTTAGGTCTGAAAACACCCTCAAAAGCCTGTGCCTGCTCAGCGGCTCCGGACCCATCTGAGGGAATAGTATCAGAGGCTCCAATACCTTGTGTTTCCAGTGGCATGGCCGACTCCACGTGGGAGTCAGTAGCAGCCTGTGACTCTAAAGTAGCAGGAGTCAGGGGCTGCGAAAGCACCTCACTGAGAACCAGCGAAGCGACTACTGGCTTAGAAGCTTAGTAGCCAGTTTTGGACCTCTGTTGTTTATCTCTCTCTTTTTCTTTGCGTTTTTGTGAACTCCGGTAGTCGGATGGCTATCCAACGACATTTCTGGATAATTAAACCGGCGTCCAAAATAGTTCAAAGCAAAATCATACTGACGCGTAACAGTGCGTTGGTTAAATCTAGCACAAAACCGACAACCAGAAACGTTGTGATCAGGGCCTACGCAAGGAATACAGTAAGAATGAAAGTACTTATGAGGTATTTGCTTTCCACAAGAAATACAATTATTTACTTTTTCTGACATCCGTCTGGAGCAAGGAAAAAAAAAAGTTTCCCCAATGGGGTACTTGGCTTTACTGAAGACTTCGGATCTGAAATTCGAACATGAAAATCTCATCAGCTGCTCGACCGGCACTTGTGAACTGCTTCTGCTTTGGGCACAGCGCGGCAAGAAAGACTGAAGAAAATGGCTTCTGACCCTTTCTTTATACCCTGACGTCAGAGAAGGGGCGACAGCAGCCGACTGCAGGACCCAAGACTTTGGAATACAGGCTGGCTGAGGGCAACCTGCCAGCAGGATTACCCAAATGTAATGACTGCAACAGTGAAACACGAAGAACATCGTTCCACTGTCTGCACTGAATAGCAACCTCATGGAAACATTGGCTACCAATTGTAAGTGGACAACTGAGCCTCCAAACACTTCAGAGACTATGGCATCTGCAGAGTCTCAACAACCATTAACACTTCAGACACTATGGCCCTCTGAAGTCTAGTCAAGTGGGCAAAATAATCAAGTAGCCTCAGAGTGAAGGAGCTGAAGCATAAGAGCACTTTTAAGTGGTCCAACACCAGAGATGCTCTATTTGGGGGATTGGCGCTCTCTTCCAAAATACCCTTTTTGGGGGCAGTCACCACCACCACCACAGCATTCACAGTGGCACCCTTACTCCACTGCACTCTGTCTTTAGGAGGGGCAAGTACCTTACTTGGCTTCTTGGGAATCTGTTCAGGCTCCTTCCACGCTCTCCCAGACACCAGGTCAGTGCGTCTGAAGGGGTTACCACTCAGAACATGGATGGGCCCACCTTGAAGGTTTCCCGAAATACCAACTCCTCTTGAGAAGGGACTTCGATGGTCCACCCACCTCTGTAGTGAAGAAGTGACAACAGATCACCAAGGGAAGGTCATTGTGGGGGTATTTGAGGGGACCCATCCTTCTCAAAAGTTAGTATCCTTATCCAGATCCTTCTCAGGTAAGAGGTAGTGCAAAAGGAAGCAAGAGGCAGGGGCCCTGGCAGGACAGGCAGACTGGGAGCCAACTGGGGTTTGCTGTCTGACAGCAGACTGAGAAAGAGACACAGGCATTGATGTAAGGGGGGGGGGCGCTGGTCGTATTTAACCACTCCTCCTAACAGGAGAACGTCCTCTCTACAACAATGAAAGCCAAAGTGCGTCAACCAGAGTCCAAAGGAGCTGGGGTTCGAAAAACCCAATGAAGTTCTGGACTTTAGAGTAGCCACAGCCCGCCCTGAAGCAGACAATGAAGCTGAGCTATCAAAGGCAGATACCCCAAGGGTAAGGGATGATCCCCAAAGACAGAATCAAAGAACCCAACAAGGAGACAGCCACATTGATGCCTCAGCCCTGAGGCCTGTGGAGCTCAGACGTGGTCAGAGTTGGGGAGACCAAGGAAGGAGCTGAAACCACAAATGGCAAAGCCATCGGCTCCAAACCAAAGGAAGGCAACACAACCAGCCCCAAAGACCACAGATCCATGGGGTCCGAAGGAGGAAACCAAGTTGACAGAGTTGAAGAACCAGAAAGGGATCCCAGTGCTGAGGGAAAGAAGCCTAACTGCATCTGAAGAAACAACCTCATCAACTCCTCCAAGTCTGAAGCTTTTAGGCTAACTAACCTGGGATGATAGTCGAAGCCACTGAAGGGGCTTTGGAGGTCCTTCTGAGAGGAAGGGACCCCAATGATTGGATCAAAGTTGGAAAAGCCTGGAGCGGAGGAGGACTTCGGTGATGTAGATGGAGTAAAAAGCGACCTAGTCCACCCCGAAGCAGCACACTTGGATAGAAAAAGAACTGGGAAGCTCAACACCCAAGGAAGAGCCTTCCCTGAAACTACATTGAAGGCAAACAGCTCAGAGATGTCGAAGCTCATGGCAGAGCCGAAATGGCTGAAGGTCCGAGGGCCTTGAGACCTTCATATCTAGTGGACCATAAGGCGAAGCAGAAGATGAAACCAGAGCAGACTGCTTGCAGTTGCCTTAGTGGACTTGGTGACCTTAAATCCATGATGTGAAGTTCTCTCTCACCTTCATTCTCACTGATGGTTTTGGAGCCGATCCTCAGCTAAGCCAAGTTGGATTTACATAACTTGATCCCTATTCTTTATATGTAGCTTGTTTTTTTATTAGGGCATTAACATATATCTTTGCTTCTTGTAAATACCCTTTATTCAACCCTGTGGTTTTTATTAAGGTTGTATAATAGTTTAACAATTTGGTGAGTTTCATAGTTACTATAAGGGTTACTTTTTTCTCGTATAGATATCATCTGTGTGCTGTATCATTTACACACACAATTTTTCTTACATATAGAACTATAGCTCTTTCTGCCTTGGGTAATTCCCCAGTTAACAGAGTCATGTCTGAAAAAGTTAAAGCTGGGTTTAGAAAATGTCCAAAATGCAGACAGATGTCAGTTACAGATGGCCATACAAATTATATTTACTGTTTAGGTGAGCTTCACCTACAGGAAAATTGTGCCATCTGTCACTCTATTAGCTCTTGCATTCTTCATATATGCAAGAGTAAACAGATAGCAAGAGGTCTCTTGAAATCTTCGTTTCAAAAAGCCTTAGATAAGGACAAGCCTACCAAACCTCAAACTGGGTCTACAAGCTCATCACTGGAGTCGGAGCTGAAAAAGGGCTCATCGACTTCAAAGACATCTAAATCTGGTAAGACTGCCACCCCAGCACCTAAGCTTATGGAGCCGGTGTTAACTGTGATCAGTGGGAACCGGTCCCCAGCCTTGGACCCGGTATCTCCCACTTTAAAATCTCCTATCCTCCAGTCTGAGACCTCATCCATTGCTTCCCGGTCCTCAAGACTATCTGATAAGGACGTGGATCAAGTGGTACAGAGACTTCTTCAGGTCACAGAGACTAGCTAAAATCTATCAGGTCCAACCATTAGGGCTTCAGAACAGACCCAGACTCAACCTGTTTCTTTTGATTTCTCCTCTGATTCGACCTGAAGTTTTGGAGCCAGATTATTCGGAACCGATGGACGACACCCATTGGGTTTTCGATTCAGGACTACTCTGACCTCTTTGGTGTTCACCTTAACGTCTAGGAGCAGACACTCACCGGTCGGGTCTGGAGAGGACAGTCATACTGATCTTTCGGTGCAGACTTTGCCTCTCAGGGCCTTGGCTCAGGTGAGCTCGGCACCAACCTCAGGCTCGGAGCCCATGGTTTCGGCGCCAGAGACTGCCTGTTTTTACGGATCCTGGTGTCTCTTTGGACCGGAGCAGCAGGGCTTTTGATACCATGAGGAAAGTGTTGTCCCCTAGGGCACCACGTCATCGGTACCAGCAATTTCCTCCCCTAAAGTTCCTGTATCAGTCTCTGCTTCACTGATCCCTCAAAAGCGTACAGACCCGAAGTCTTCGGTCCCTCCATCAGATGAGCCCTGTTCTTCCGGGACCTCCTCAGAAGCTCCCTCTGAGGAGGTTCCCAGGAAGAGAACTTGCAAGACGAAGCATCTGGATTCCCCACAGGAATCCATCACTTCAGATACTGAGTCAGAAGGGTCCCCACAGTCCCCCTCTGAAGATATCTCCTTTGGTGATATCTTAGAAATCCTAAAACAGAGGGGTGGCTGGAATCCCCCTAACCCTACTGATTATGAGTCAGTACTCCTGAAGGCTTTAGAGTCTCAACCCTTCACCTTTTCGGTGACTCCGCCTTTCGATGAGTTGATGGATCCTTTCTCTCTAAAGGCGCGGGAGTCCCTGGATACCATAGAACCAGTCCCTCGGAGGACAAATAAATTTATTACGTCACCACGGGACAAGGCTTTCCTTACCAAAGGAGTACCCGTTGATGCTATAGTGGTGGTGGCAGCCACTAAGGAGCAGCTATCGGAGACCTCCACATCTGTTCATCCTCCTAATAGGGATTCTAGGATCATGGACAAATACAGAAAGTGCATGTTTAGTTCAGCATCCTTTACTCTTCGATCCCATAGCTATCTCACACATTTCACCAGACTACACAGAGATCTCAAGGAGTTAGGAGATAACAACTCTGCAGGTTGTGGCAGCTGCAGGGATCTCAGATAAAATAACCTCCCAGCTTGCTACCCTAAATTCCCTTATAAACTCTTCCATGCGTCTGAATTCATATGCAGCGGATAGAATGAGTCGGGCAGCGGCTACAGGAATTGCTCTTAGGAGACACCCCCGAATGCGCTAATGTTCCTTTGTGGAGCCCTATAAGTCATCCTTTGTAAATACCCCCTTTGATGGTTCATCACATTTTGGACTGAAAGTGAAGAAAATGCTTACCAGGTGTGAGCAAGATGGAAAGAATCTTGTCGGCCATAGGAGTCCGTTTTTCCACTCCTACCAGACCTTATCCTAAAGGTCAGGAAAGTGGGAAAATGTGGTTCCGTAAAGCACAAGGAGCTTTCTTTGACACGTGGTGAAAGCCCCTCTAGAGGCAGAGGAGGGGGCAATAATGGGACACGCCGTCCACGTGGCAGAGGGGGCCCGCAGAACAAGGGTAACAGGGATCATTTCTTTGGCAAGCCCTACCAGTGCTCCTGAAAGGAGGCCCACCTTGTCCATCTCTGGAGCCAGTCGGGGGATGCTTATCTTTGTACCCAGACACCTGGCTAAATATCAGAAAAGATCGGTGGGTTCAAAGCATAATATGCAGAGGATACACTATTCCCTTTACTACCGTTCCAACCACTGTGGAAAAAAAAAAACAGATGTTCCACCCAATCACAGGGAACAGGCAAAGTACAGTTGTGTACATTTACCATAAATGAAGATGTTTGAGTGTATTCACTGTTGCAGTCATCACATTTGGGTTATCTGCTTGCAGTAGCACTCAGTCGGCCTGATGACCAAAGTCTTGGGTCCTGCGTCAGTTGCGGTCTCATCTTCCATGATGTCAGGTAGTCAGGGGGTATAAAGCATGCAGCCGACACCATTTCATCAGTTTTGCTCGATCCAGATGTCAGGTACCCCCATAATGGGAAGCAATTATATACAAGGTTACACCTCCAACAAAAAAGCACATACATCAAAAAGCTTTAAGCATAGTAAACAAGAATAGAGGTATAGTCAATGGAAGTCAGGGGGATGGAGGGAGGGTAACCAGGACTGCAACAGTGAATACACGAACATCTACAGTTATGGTAAGTGTACACAACTGTACTATGTTCTTCATATTTCACTGTTGCAGTCATCACATTTGGGTAGATTTCCAAAGCTAACCATGGGAGGAGGTAATTAGACAGCATCAGGGCCAGCTATAAGGCCCTGCAAGACTGCAGTGGCAAAGCCAGCTCTGGATTTAAAAAAATTGGCAAGTGGTAATGCTTGGTGAAGGTATGTAGAGAACTCAAGGTAGCAAATTCTAGGATGTTCCTGGTAGGGACATCTCTGAGAAAGTCAGTAGAGGTAGATGCAGCCCTCGGTGAATGTGGTCTTATCCCCTGTGGGGTAGATTTTCCATGGTACTTCTAGCAGAAATGAATGCAGTGGCCTATCCACTTAGAAATGGTTTGCTTTGAAATGGCCTTGCAACCAGCAGCTGTTCAGATTTCCTGAGAGATTTAGTCCTGTCCAAGTAAAATCTGAAGTTGTCTGTGCACATCCAAGGAGTGCAATATTCGTTCCCCTTTGTTCTGTGGATTAGAAAAGAAGGTTGGCAAATGAATGGACTGATTAAGGGCCACACTAGATACCACCTTGGGCATGAAGGAGAGATTGGTCCTGAGGCACACCTTGTCTGCATGAAAGATGATGAAAGGCTCAACTGACATGAGAGCCAGTACTTCAGACACCCTTCTTGCAGAAGTGATGGCTAGAGGGAAGGTTGTTTTCCAAGAAAGGAATTTCAACTCTGCATTTGCAGCTGGCTCAAAGGGAGGTAGAGTGAGCTTTTCCAGTACAACGTTAAGGTCCCTGGCTGGAGTAGGGGCTCTCCTGGGTGATCTTAAGTTTTTGGCCCCTCTGAGGAAAGTACAGTTGTGTACACTTACCATAAATGTAGATGATAGAGTGTGTTCCCTGTTGCAGTCATTACATTTGGGTAATCTGCTGGCAAGTTGTCCTCAGTCGGCCTGAATTTCAAAAAGTCTTGGGTCCTGCGTCAGGGGGTGTAAAACATGCAGCCGACACCATTTTCTTTAGTTTTTCTTGCCCCCGATGTCAGGTGCCCCCAAAAAGGTAGCAAAAAAATATATATATTATACACACACACATATATATATATATATATATTTCCATATCCATACATACATGCATGCATCAATATAAACTACCTTAATCTACAAGCAAATACACCACATAGGTTGAAGAAGATAGAGAAGGAAAGAAACTCCAGATGGCAGGAGAGTAACCTGGACTGCAACAGTGAATACACTCCAACATCTACATTTATGGTAAGTGTACACAACTGTACTATGCTCCTCGTGTTTCACTGTTGCAGTCATTACATTTGGGTAGAATCCCAAAGCTATGGTTGGGAGGCTGGAGCTAAACAGCATTATGTGCGGCTATAAGACCCTGCAGTGGCAAAGCCTGTGCTGGACTTAAGAGTAGAGAGGCAAAAGATAATGCTTTGTAAAGGTGTGAACAGAACTCCAAGTAGCAGCCTCTAGAATGTCTTTGGTTGGTACTCCTCTAAGAAAGGCTGCTGAAGTAGATGCATCTCTGGTGGAATGAGACCTAATGCCCTTGGGCACAGGTTTACCATGGTGTAGGCAGCAGAAACAGATGCAGTGGCTTATCCCCTTTAAAAATGTCTGTTTTGAAATAGCATTTCCTTCTGATCCTGTAGCATATGACACTAGTGATTGCTCAGTTTTTCTTGCAGCTTTAGTCCTGCTCAAGTAGAATCTTAGCTGTCTGTGTACGTCCAAGGAATGCAGAATTCTCTCCCCCTTGTTCTGCGGATTTGGATAAAAGGTTGGCAGATTAATTTTTTGGTCAAGAGCCAGACTGGAAACCACCTTAGGCGCAAAAGTAGGATTTGTCCTCAGAGACACCCTGTCTGGGTAAAATATGATAAAAGGGCTCTACAGCCATGAGGGCCTGTAGCTCTGAAACTCTTCTTGCTGAAGTAATTGCTAGTAGCAGAGCTGTTTTCCACAATAAGAACTTTACATCAGCTGTAGCAGCTAGTTCAAATGGAGGCAGGGTGAGCTTTTCCAACACATAACTGAGGTCCCATGCAGGTAATGGTCATCTTGGAGGCCTTAAATTTTTGGCTCCTCTAAGATACTGCTTTAGTAAAGGATGAGAAAAAATTGGTGGCTCTGTATTGTAATGAGCCGAAATGGCAGAGGCATGGATTTTAATTGATGAGAAAGATGCGCCTTTGTCAAGCATCTAAGTATTGTAGTATCTGAGGAATATTTGGTTCTGCTGTATCAGTTCCTTGTGCTCGATTCCAAGCACAGAATCTCTTCCATTTGTCAGCATAAGATTTTCTAGTACTAGGCCTTCTGGCTTCCAAAATGACATCCATCACAGCTTTACTGAGAGGTGGTGTTTGTATAACCACATGATCAGCCATGTTGCCAGGTTCAGTGTCTGTAGTTGATTGTGCAGGATCTGATTGCTTTGCTGGGACAGTAGTGGAGGTCTCTGAGTTGAGGTCCAAGCTGGGTATTGAGACAAATTCCTTAGGACTGGGTACCAGTACTGGCGGGGCCAGTCCGGGGTAATTAGCATCATCTTTGGTTTCTCTTGCCTGACTTTTAAGGAGGACCTTGGGGAGAAGAGCAGAGGAGGAAAGGCATAAACTGATCAGTTGGAAAAACCTAAGGATAGGGCATCCACTTTCCATGCTTGTCTGATCAGTTCTTGTGCAGAATCAATTTTGAGGAGAGGCAAATAGATCTATGTCTGGGCTCCCCCATCTCTCAGTTATCACGCTGAAGACTTGTGGATTTAGTTTCCACTCGTGAGGATCCATAAGGTTTCTGCTTAAATCGTCTGCCAGTGTATTTTGTTTTCCTGGCAGGAATTGAGCTTGAAGATGTATTTGGTAGGTCAAAGCTGTGTCCCACAGTGCCATGGCTAATCTGCAAAGGGGGTATGAGTGTGTGCCCCCTTGCTTGTTTATATACCACATGACTTTGGTGTTGTCCATCTTTATCAGTAGTTGTCCTGGATGAAGTAAGTCCTTGAAGGCTGTTAGGGCATTTTGAACAGCTAGCATCTTTCTGGCTGATATATAGATGCATTTGTTTTGGGGTAAATATGCCCTGAATGCATCTTCCTGCCATGTGGGCCACCCAGGCATAATCTGAGGCATCTGTTGTTAAGGTTTGGCTGACGGGGGGAGAGTGAAGGCCGTCCCAAGTTTTGGTGACATGCCTATGCCCACCACAGAAACTCCTGTTGTAGGCTGGGAATGAGAGGAATCATTGCTTCCAGACTGAGAATGTTGACTCCATAAACTTTTCAGATAGCATTAAAGTTTCCTCACATGCAGTCTTGCATATGGAATCAGTAAAATGCAGGATGCCATGAAGCCCAGAGCCTGCAGAATTTGTCTTGCAGATAACTGGGTTTTTATTGCCATCAGTTTGAAGTAAGTAGTCAGTTGCCTTTGCTTGTCTGGCGTGAGGTAAGCCATCTGGGCAGTTGTATTCAAGCATGCACCCAGGAATGTTCTCTTTTGAGAGGGTACCAGTTGCGATTTCTTTTTGTTTATTGTGTACCCTAGGCATGTTAGAAGTCTTTTCACAAACGCCAGGTGTCGAAGACGAAAGTCCTTGTTCTCTGCTTGAATGAGACAGTCGTCTAAGTAAAGATATATTTGTATACTTCTTTGTCTGCAAAATGCAATTACTGGGGCCAGGCACTTTGTAAAGACCCTGGGCGCAGTAGATAAGCCAAAGGGCAATGGTAATGCATTAAGCCATCCTTGAATCGGAGGTATCTTCTGCACGATTGTCTTATTGGGACATGTAGGTATGCCTCTTTTAGGTCTAATGTCACCAGCCAAGCATTCTTGCCCAGCATGGGCAGAAGTTGCTGCAAAGTCAGCATTTTAAATTTTGGAATGTCCAGGTATGTGTTCAAAATTGATAAATCCAGTATTGACCGCCAGGCCTTGTCTTTTCTGGGTACCAAGAACAGTCTTGAGTAAAACCCTTGTCCTTTTTCCTGTTCAGGTACTGGCTGAATGGCCCCCATATCCATGAGGGACGTAACCTGTTTCTGTGCCTCTGCCCATTGAGTTTTTGGCAGATCTGGCTAACCATTTGCCATTGGCAGAGTGTGGAAATAGAATCTGTATCCCTGTGATACTATGTTTAGTACCCACTTGTCCTGGGTTATTAACTGCCAATTTTGAGCAAAAAGTGCTAACTTTCCCCCTGTGGGTGCTGCCAAAAGATAAGTGCTTGGTGTAGGCAGAGGGAAGTCATTGGGATTGTTTTCTGTAGGTTTACACTTTATCTCCTCCAGATTTGGAGGTAGAAACGCCCCATTGCTTTGACCTGTATGAATCTTACGCCTGGTATCTGGAACCCTTAGGGCATCTGGATTTGCCCCTTTGAGCTCTGTCTGACACAGGAAAGGACCGATTTTTTGTAGGCCAGTGTCTACTGAATCGTGATGGCTGCACATGTAAGAAGTCTTGGTCTTCCATTTTCTTTAAAACCTCTTCTGCCTTAATACCAAACACAGAATCATGCTGTAAAGGTGCATCTAGCAATTTAGCTTTAACGTGATCAGGCAAATTTCATTCCTTTAACCAGGCATGCCTCCTAATCACAAATCCAGTAACTGCGGCCCTGCAGGAGGTCTCTAAGGAATCAAAACCACATTGCAAAGTATGCTTTCCAACTTGTTCAGCTGCATGCAATAACTGCTGCAATTCTTTATTTTCTGCACATTCAGAAATCATCATTTTCTGTTTCAGCAATCCCATAACATGTTGTTGGTACTTTAGCATATGAAACTGACAGTTTAAGGCCCCGATTGCCAAGGTTACTGATGTATAAACCTCCCCCCCCCCATCTCTGTCAGAGGGGATAGGATTTTTTGCTGTTGAAGCCTTAACTCCCTTTGGACCCTGTAAAATAGTTTCAGGATCAGCAGCAGGGTTTCTAAATAAAAATGTATGTGAGTGAGGGACCCTGTAATATCTGTCAGGCTTACTGGGAGCCGAAGGTAAGGAATCGGGGGTCAAGCTTGACTCCGAAAATGCATCGTCCACAATGTCTAAAACAGGGGGAATGGCTAAAGGCCTGTGCTGAGGGAGAAGAAGGAAATCCCTGAGCCTCTTTGATTCTGAGAAGTCGACTTTCCCAGTGAAAATGCTCCCTCAACGTATGCAAGGTTTCTCCAAATGAATAATCCTCAGGAGGAGATGCAGATGGAACAGACGCCTCAGCATCAGAATCCTCATAGGGAGGTATAGATAATTCCTGATCAAAAGAGGAATCAGAAGAAATGGAAACCTGCTCTGAAGATTCATAATCAGTGCCTTGCCTAGGCCTCTTGGTGGGGGGGGGGGGGGGTTGGGAACCCCTGATCAAGGTAATTAAGTCCTCAGCCATTTTGATAATCTGTTTTTTAGGCATAGGGGCCTGAGCACGTGGCTTGTGCATCGTTTTTTTTTTAGACATAGAAGTTTTTGATCTTGTTTTTGAGGCTGGCATCGGTTTAATAGAAAAATGTTGAGGGCTGAAAACACCCTCAGAAGCCGGTGCCTGCACAGCGGCTCCGGACCCATCCAAGGGAGAGACATCTGCAGGTTCAATACTCTGAGAATCTCGCGGCATACCGGACAAGGAATGGGTCTCGGTAGAGGCCTGCGACTCAAAAGTAGCGGGTATCAGGGGCTGCGAAAGCACCTCACTGAGTACCGGCGACTGGCTTAGAAGCTTCGTCGTCAGTTTTGGACCTAGACGGTCTGTCTCTTTTTCTTTGTGAACTCCGGTAGTCTGATTGCTAACAGACTACATTTCAGGATAACTAAATCTTGATCCAAAATATTTAGAAGCAAAAATATACAGACGTTTACTACTGCGTTGGTTAAATCTAGCACAAAACCGACAGCAAGGAACGTTATGATCTGGGCCTAGGCAAGGAATACAGTACAAATGAAAATCCTTATGAGGTATTTGCTTCCCACAAGTAATGCAATTATTAACTTTTACTGACATCGGTAAGGAGCAAGAAAAAGTTTCCCCAACGAGGTACTTCGCTTTAGTTTGAAGACTTCGGTTCTGAAACTTGAATGCGAAAATTTCAGGAGTCGGCCGACCGGCACTTGCGAACTACTAGTGCTTCCGGCACTGCGTGGCAAGAAAGACTGAATAAAAAGGCGTCGGCTGCATGTTTTATACCCCTGATGACCGGACATCATGGAAGAGGAGACAGCAACCGACGCAGGACCCAAGACTGTTATTCAGGCTGACCGAGGGCAACCTGCCAGCAGATTACCCAAATGTAATGACTGCAACAGTGAAACACGAACATTTTCAGGAGTCGACCAACCGGCACTTGCGAACTGCTTCTACTTCGGGCACCGCACGGCAAGAAAGACTGATGTAATGGCATCGGCTGCATGATTTATACCCCTGACTACCTGACGCCATGGAAGATGAGACAGCAACAGACACAGGATCCAAGACTTTGATAATCAGGCCGACCGAGGGATACTGCAAGCAGATAACCCAAATGTGATGACTGCTACAGTGAAACACGAAGAACATCCAGAGAGACTACAAAGTTGCTAGGAAAAAAAAAAAAAGTCATCCAACTAGTCCCAGCAGACCAGAGAAGATCTGGAACTTACTCAAGTTTCTTTTTAGTTCCAAAGAAAAAAAAAAGAGACTGGAGACCAATTTTGGATCTCAGCAGGTCGAACAAATCTGTCAAGAAAACGTATGGGATGGTCGCACTACAGTTTATACTTCCTTTTCTAGGAAAGGACAATTGGATGTGCTTAACAGATCTCCAGGATGAGTACTACCATATAAAGATGGCCAGAACATCCAGGGATCATCTGCCCTTTCTGCTGGGAGCCAGTCACTTTCAGTTTTGGGCTCTGCCCTTTGGTCTCACGACAGCCGAGAGGAGAGTGTTCACCAAATGCATGACAGTAGTCACGGCTCACCTGAGGCAGTTAGGATTCCAGGTGTTTCTGTATTTAGACGAATGGCTCCTCACCGCCACCACCAAGCATCAACTCATACACGCAAGGGAAGACAACCTTAGATCTCTGTAGTCATTTGGGGATTACTATAAACTGGGATAAATCTGCTTTACAGACAGTTATCGGAGCAGATCTCGACACAGTTTCCATGACCACAAAACTTCCAATGGAATGCGTGGTGAGCCTTCGACAACAAATTCTAAATTTCATCCCCAAACAGAGGGCCCCAGTTTCAGTAGTGCTCAAATTACTAGGGACCATGGCAGCAGCCATCATTGACATTCCATTAGGCCGAATGCACATGCAGATACTGCAATGGCTGGTTTTCACACAATGGTCTTAATCAGGAACTTCCAATGTCTCACCTTCTTTGGTGGCTCACCCCTTCTCAAGTGACAACAGGACGTCCCTTAGTTCTTCCAACCCCGGTTGCCACCGTGACCACAAACGCCTCCCGGATGGAGGTGGAGGGCAGCCCAAGGCACATGGGAAAATCACGAGGCTCATCTGCATAACAATGTCCTAGAGATGAGAGCACTACTTCTAGCGTTGCAGTCCTTTCAAAACTTTCTACCTCTAGGGACTATTGCGATAGCATTTTCTGATCGTTTGTAGTCGTTTAAAGCTGTTTTAAGTGCTTTTTTTTTTTTTTTACCGTTTTTGCCTTAACTTTTCAAAAAAACAAAAAAATTCCTCGTTTCCCACCTTTCTAATCTAGTATATTCCATTTTTCAGGCTAGTGCTGAATTCAGGGCTGTGATACTAGTTTCTGAGTTGCCCATACCTTACTTGGATAAAAAGGAAGTTTCTCTGCTCACCTGTGAGAGAGGGGAGCTTTGAGCAACCTGTCTGTCCCTGGAGGAGTGGTTCCAGCCCAGAAGTTAGTAGTTTATTGGCCATTTTGGGCTAATTTTGATTTCATTTCCCTACTATAAAAACCACGTTTGCACGGTTTTGCACACCGGGCAGTGCCGGTTAGCTACGGTTAAATTATTCCCGGCTCCACTAAGTCTCCTCTTCAATTTTTCCCTTGAAACTAGTCTAACTCTCAACCTAAGCACTCAAAAAAGCATCTTACAGCCCATCACTTGCTCAGACCTAATAGCAAGCACTAATATATCCTGACACTGACTGCCCAGCAGGGCAAGGCTCTTTACTCACCCCTCACCAACCAAGCGACTAAGCAGCTCACTCTACTTTTCAGGCATGACCAAAGGGCAACTTCAGGTGCACTCTCCAGTCCAGCTGGTGAATCTGGGTATCCTGAGGCAATGTTACAACTGCCTCATGTACACAGACAACCCTCTATTCCTACCACAAAACACTAACATATACGAGAGATATAATTATACAGACAAACTGGAAGCTAAGCCGTCTCCACCAAAGACTGGAACGTCTTGTAGTGAAGAGAAGGTTAACACATGCACCAGAACTCCAGCCGCACAGACCTACTAAAACAGCACTGGCAAAAAATACACATAAATACACAAAATCATACTCAGAGGCTCTAAATAAAAACCTGCAAAAGCAGAGACCTCCAAAGCAGACACCCAAACAACCTGCACTTCCCGTCACAAACCAGACAACACACAAAACACAAAATCAGTGTGCCACACAATCACAGCCCTTAAGGTGAAATAACATACCTAACACACTAGTAATAGGGGCACATTGACGTCCCACTCACTAGGCTGGACAAGCAGAAGGTTACTGTTAGCTGCATGTCGGGAGACAGAATCCGCCACATAACACAAGCACTCAGGTCACTCCAGAACACGTACAAATATGACTGTCATTGTTCATGTTGGTGTGAATGACCCGAGACGTACCTCCCTGGACTACATGAAAAGAGACATGGAAGAGCTCTCTGATCATGTAGCCTAGGCTGGTATGACCCTGACCCCGAGTAGCATCCTGCCCTCACCAAGAAAGATACATCAGTATAAAGAAAAAAATGATCAGTTTCAACAATTGGCTAAGTTTCTGGTGTCATTCAAACGGGATCTAGTGTCTGTAAGCCTGGGACGACACACGTTGCTTCGCAAGAGACGGCTTGCACCGGTCACCCCTAGGCTTTCGAATACTGACCAAGGCTCTTGCTGCCCCCATAGTGCCTTTTTTACGCAAGGCTCAAAAGTCAAACCCACCTCCGTAAACAGCACAATTAACAAAAAACTGAGGTTATGCTACTCAACGCCAGAAGTTTAAATATCAAAATGCACGCGCTCAAAGCACTCCTCAGTATGGAAAACGTAGACATCTGTGCAGTAACTGAAACCTGGTTCAAGGCTCCAGACAGCACCCCAGCACTATCGGGCTACAATTCATACCACCCGTTTCGGCCACAGAACATGGACCGAAACACAAAAGGAGGGGGTGCATCCATATTCAAGGATACCTACACATCCAGGTTAGTGGCGCAGCATGATACCTCTGAGATCATCCAAGTGCAAATAATATCGGGCACATCTGCAATGCAAATTGTGGCCTGCTACAAATCACCCTCCATGACCCAGGACCACCATTCCACCTTTCTGGAGACACTGGAAAACATGAAGGTCCTACCAAACACCCTGATATTGGGCGATTTCAATTACCCTACCATTCACTGGGAAAACTACTAGAGTACAAATTCCCAGGCCCAGCGCTTCCTGGAATTCAACTCAGAACGCCCTGGATCAGCTGGGTAAACTCCCCTACCAGAGGTGAACATATTAGACCTTGTCATCACAAACACGGGCGACAGGTGTTCCACACCGGAGGTGAACCTGTCACTGGTTAGATCAGACCATAAACTAACCACTCTGATGTCCACACCCCACCACGACCTCCAACTAAGGAAACCACAGTAAAAAAACTTTTCTAAAGCAAACTTCACCTTATTTAAGAGAGAGGTGGTAAGTTTCACAGCCCCCAAGCTAAAAGGATAACGCTGCCAAAGATGCAGAAACCTTTACAAATGCACTCTATGAGCACCTACAAGGATGCATGGATTGGGCCATCCCTAGCAAAACCAAGACTCACTCTTCTAAGAGGAGGAAACGAGCTTGGTGGACCCATGCAATAAACAGGCTATACAACAGAAGGAGGAAACTAGTTCAGAAAAAAAAGCAAATCCGAACGAGAGACATCCCTGATCAGTATCAGTAAGAAACTGAGGTCCCCCATGAAATTATCCAAGGATAACTTCGAAAGAAAAATAGCCAAGGATTCAAAAGATAACATAGCTAAAGAAGGCTTTGTGGTTAAGAATCTAAGTGGCAACTCGCAGACATGCACTAAACTAGTGTAAAAAAGCACAAAATATACTGAACCTACTGATACTGCCAACATCCTAGCAGATAGTTCACCCCCCTCTCACCTCCAAAAAGGGCCCACAGCAATACTGGAAAAGTGTAGTGTCCCAAAAATCACAGACGCACAGGTGAAAACAACCCTTTCAAAAGCCAAAAACTCAGCATCAATGGGATCAGATGGTGTCCCAGGCTGCATCTTGCACGAACCACAGAATGAATTAACCCCCCAACCTAAACACACTGTTCAACCTCAGCCTCTCCACAGGCTATGTACCCATGGAATGGCGCACAGCAACGGTTATTCCTCTCCACAAAGGAGGGGCCACAACTGACCCTGGTAACTATTGCCCCATAAGCCTGACTAGCCTGGTCTGCAAGGCTATGGAGCTCATCATGGAACTCATTAACAAAGACATTGGGAACCTCCAAACACTTAAAGCCGAACTGGGTCTGGTCAAGGACAGATAAAGTCTACTAAACCTGGTGGACTTCGAGACAGTCACCAAGGCCATAGACGAGGGAAAGGTGGTTCACACAGCCTACCTTGACCTCGCCAAGGCTTTCGACAACATTCCCCACTCGGGTATTACAGAAAAATTCACCAGCCTGAACATAAACCCCTACGTCACGAGATGGGTTGCCAACTGGCTTACAGAGCTCACACGGTAAGAATAGCGGGCTCCAAGTAATTTGAGCACTACTGAAACTGGGGCCCTCTGTTTGGGGATGAAATTCAAATTTGTTGTCAAAGGCTCACCACTCATTCCATTGGAAGTTTTATGGTCATGGAAACTGTGTCGAGATCTGCTCCGATAACCGGCTGTAAATCAGATTTATCCAAGTTTATAGTAATCCCCAAATGACTACAGAGATCTAAGGTTGTCTTCCCTTGCGTGTATGAGTTGATGCTTGGTGGTGGTGGTGAGGAGCCAGTCGTCTAAATACAGAAACACCTGGAATCCTAACCACCTCAGGTGAGCCGTGACTACTGCCATGCATTTGGTGGACACTCTCTCTGTCTCGGCTGTCGTGAGACCAAAGGGCAAAGCCCAAAAAGTACAGTTTTGTACCTACCATAAATGTAGATGTCCGATAGGTATGCATCTGCAGTCATCACATATGGGTTGTCCTGCCTCAGGCAGCCCTTCGGTCGGCCGGATTCCAAAGTCTGGGTCCGGCGTCGGCTGATCTCGCCCTCTCCTCGACGTCACAGCGCCTGGGGTATAAAAGCGTCGGCCGACGCCATCTTCCTCAGTTTTTCTTGCCCCAGATGCCAGGTTCCCTCTAGGAAGGCTAAATTTGGAAAATAAGCAATAAAAAATCCAAACATTTGCAAAAATATATGTATGTAAAAACAAATACACCATAATAGATCCCCCCAGCTAGCTAATAGAGAGGCAAGCACCCTAAGAATACCACAGAGAGGAAGGAGGGAGGGTAAACCTGACTGCAGATGCATACCTATCGGACATCTACATTTATGGTAGGTACAAAACTGTACTATGTCCTTCAAGGATGCATCTGCAGTCATCACATATGGGTAGAATACCATAGCCAATCTGGGGGTGGAGGTACTAGGAAAAGGATGGTGTAGCTAAGATACCCTGCAGGACAGCCGTAGCAAAGCCTGCTCTGGATCTGGAATATAAAGGTAAATTGTAATGCTTGGCAAATGTATGCACGGAGCTCCATGTGGCAGCTTCTAAAATGTCTTTTGTAGCCACCCCTCTTAAGAAGGCTGTGGCTCTCGTAGAATGAGGTCTAATGTTAGCTGGTACAGTCTTTCCATGAAATGAGTAACAAAAGCGGATGCAATTTCCTATCCATTTTGAAATTGTCTGTTTGGAAATTGCTTTTCCTTGAGTACCAGCAGCATATGCTACCAGCAGCTGGTCAGTTTTCCTGAAACCTTTAGTTCTGTCCAAGTAGTAGCACAACTGTCTGTGAATGTCCAGGGTGTGCAGCAGTTTCTCCCCTTTGTTTTGTGGATTTGGGAAGAAGGTAGGCAAGTGAATGGTTTGATTCAATGAAACCCTGGATACCACCTTTGGCATAAAAGTAGGATTAGTTCTTAATGAAACTCTGTCCTGGTGAAAAATAATGAATGGCTGAACTGCCATCAGGGCCTGCAATTCCGAAACCCTTCTTGCTGAGGTTATTGCCAGAAGGAAAGCAGTCTTCCATGAAAGGTACTGTAGATCTGCAGATGCTGCTGGTTCAAATGGAGGCAGTGTTAGTTTTTCCAACACGTAGTTAAGGTCCCAAGCAGGTAGAGGTGGATTCCTAGGAGGTTTGATGTTTTTAATTCCTCTTAGAAACTGTCTTAGGAGAGGATGAGAAAAGACAGGTGGATCAGTATTGTACTCAGCTGAAATTGCTGAAGCATGAATCTTAATAGAAGAGTAAGACAGCCCATTGTGGAACATTTCTGCCAAATATTCCAGGATATGTGCCATGTTCATCATTGTCGCATCTAGGCCCTTTGTGGTGTTCCAGATGAGAAATCTTTTCCATTTTGCTGAATATACCTTCCTTGTGGAAGGCGTGAGCTTCCATAATAATATTCTTCACTCTCTGGGATAGCTTATCCTGAGGAGGAGTCAAGGTATTCTCCACGCTGTTAGTTGCAATGTTTTCAGGTTGGAATGTAGAGTTTTGTATCTGTGCTGTGTCAGTAGAAGTGGCCATAGAGGTAGGGGCCATGGTTTCGTACGTGACATGCTCCGTCACGTACCAGTGCTGTCTTGGCCAGTCCGGAGCTATCAGAATCACTTTTGGCTGCTCTGCCCTGATCTTCAGTAACACCTTGGTCATTAATGGAATAGGAGGAAATGCATACACTGTCAGATTTCACCAGGTGAAAGAGAGGGCGTCCACTTTCCACGCTTGTGGGTGGTATGTCCTTGAGCAGAATTTCTTCAGTTGATGATTGTGGGGGGATGCAAATAGATCTATGTCCGGGCTCCCCCAAGATTGTGTTATCTGTCGAAAAATGTCTGGGTGCAGCATCCATTCGTGTGCATCCATGATATTTCTGCTTAAGCTGTCCGCCAGTGTACTGTCCTTCCCTGGCACAAACTGAGCTTGTAGCTGTATATTGAGTTTCAAGGAAAGATCCCATAGATTCATTGCCAGTCTGCAAAGAGGGTAAGAATGGGTACCTCCTTGCTTGTTTATGTACCACATGACTGTGGTGTTTTCTGTCCTTATTAGTAGATGGCCTTGATGCAGAAAGAGTTTGAAGGCCTCGATTGCATGTATCACTGCTAGCATTTCTTTTTGATTTATGTGCATGCGTAGCTCCTTTTGTGACCACTGTCCTTGGATACCTCTGCCCTCCATGTGTGCTCCCCAACCTAGGTCTGAAGCGTCTGTTGTAATAGTTTGGGAGGTTTTTGGCTTTGTGAAGGGCAACCCTCTGTTGGACTGGCTGGCCTGAGCCCACCACTGAAATTCCTTGTGAAGGCATGGAATGAGTGGGATTAACGTCTCCAAACTGTGGCTGTGCTGAGTCCATAAACTCCTTAGGTACCACTGTAGCTTTCTCATATCTAGCCTTGCTTGTGGAATCAAAAGAATACAGGATGCCATGTAACCCAGGGCTTGCAGGATTTTCCTTGCAGTCAGCTGGGTTTTTCTCGTCAGATTCTTGAAGTAATCCGGTAGTTGACTTTGTTTTTCTTCTGTGAGATAAGCCATTTGGGTGGTTGTATCTAGATCCGCACCCAGAAAGGTTATTCTTTGGGATGGAACAAGTCTTGATTTGTGCATGTTGACTGTATATCCCAAGGCCTGTAGAAGATTGATGGCATAATTTAAGTCCTTTATCAAAGTTTGTTGGTTGTCTGCTTGTATAAGGCAATCGTTCAGATATGGGTAGATTTGAATCCCCTGGAGTCTGCAGTGTGCTATTACTGATGCCAGGCATTTCGTGAATACTCTGGGCGCAGTAGATAAGCCAAAGGGCAATGCTGAGAATTGATAATGCTCTGACCTTGCAAGAAATCTGAGGTATCTTCTGCAACTTTGTCTGATAGGGACATGCAGGTATGCCTCCTTGAGGTCTAGAGTAACAAGCCAAGACCCCTTGCCCAGCATGGGAAGGAGTTGCTGTAGAGTCAGCATTTTGAATTTTGGCACAATGAGATAAGTATTCAGTGCGGACAAGTCGAGAATTGGTCTCCATTGATGCTCTTTTCTTGGAACAAGGAATAGCCTGGAGTAAAATGCTTGGCCTTGTTCTGTAATAGGAACTTTTTCTATGGCTTTCATTTGTAGTAAGTTTGAGATTTGTTTCAAAGCCTCTGCCCTTTGATTTGGTGGCAGACCTGGCATGCCTTTTCTTTTTGGCAATGTGTGGAAATGGAACCTGTATCCTTGTCTATTATTTGGAGTGTCCATTTGTCTCTTGTAATGCTGTGCCAATTTCTTGAGAATAAAGAAAGCTTTCCGCCCAAAGGTGCTTCTAATTGAGCCCTGGTTGGCGGAGTCAAAGCAAAGTCATTGAGTTTGTCCTTGTGCAGCAGTTGCAGATCCTGAACTGCCCGTCTGGATTTGAGGTTGCCATTGACGGCCTCTGTAGGAGCCCCTAGCTTGCCCTCTACCTCTGGCACGCCTGTTCCTGCCCCTTTGAAATCTTTCTGTGTCCGGAAAGGACCAATTCTTGGAAGGCCAGTTTCTGCTAAATCTGGGCGGTTGGACTTGAAGAAAATCCTTAACTGTTTGTAGATTCCAACACACCAGTTTCGGAAGGCAATGCTGTAACCGACTCGGTAGGAGCCTCCGGGGCCGAGGCTGTCGGTTGTAATATTTCAGGGTTCGGAAGTTCCAAGGACTCGGTATCAGCCGAGACAGAGACACTCGCAGTAGGCCTAGCCGCGGTTTCAGTAGAAACCGCGGCCCACGTGTGTCGGTCCTTGTCTTTCCGTTTCTTAATTAAATGCGATGTCAGGGTTTCCGACGGCATTTTGTAAGCAAAACTATCGCCAAAAAACTCTTCTGCGAACTCCGACCGTCTAAGAGTGCGTCGGTTGAAGGAAGCGCAGGCAGAACAGGCCGAGACGTCGTGGTCTAGGCCTAAGCAAGGTAGACAATAAGAGGAAATCCTTATGAGGTATTTGTTTCCCACAAGTTAAACAATTATTAACTTTTTCTGACATCGGCCGAGGCAAGAAAGAGTCCCCAACGGGGTACTTAGCTTCTGAAGTCTTCGGATAGCGAATTTACAGGAGCTGGCCGACCGGCACTTGCGAACTGCTTCTGCTTCGGGTACCACGCGGCAAGAAAGACTGAAGAAGATGGCGTCGGCTGACGCTTTTATACGCCAGGCGCTGTGACGTCGGGGAGAGGGCGACATCAGCCGACGCCGGACCCAGACTTTGGAATCCGGCCGACCGAAGGGCTGCCTGAGGCAGGACAACCCATATGTGATGACTGCAGATGCATCCTTGAAGGACATCTGAAAGTGACCGACTCCCAGCAGAAAGGGCAGATGATCCCTGGATGTTCTGGCCATCTTTATATGGTAGTACTCATCCTGGAGATCTATTAAGCACATCCAATTGTCCTTTCCTAGAAAAGGAAGTATAGACTGTAGTGTGACCATCCCATACTTTTTCTTGACAGATTTGTTCGACCTGCTGAGATCCAAAATTGGTCTCCAGTCTCTTCTTTTCTTTGGAACTAAAAAGAAACTTGAGTAAGTTCCAGATCTTCTCTGGTCTGCTGGGACTAGTTGGATGACTTTTTTCTTTCTTTTTTTTCCCCCTAGCAACTTTGTAGTCTCTCTGGATGTTCTTCGTGTTTCACTGTAGCAGTCATCACATTTGGGTTACCTGCTTGGTGTCCCGCAAGGCTCGGTCCTGGGACCCCTACTGTTCGGCATATACTTCTCAGAAGTACAGGCAAACACAGGAGGACTATGGCGAACAAAGTTCGCAGAGGACTGCAAACTGGGAGCCATAACTGACTCTCCGGCTGACATGGACATCCTCCAAAAGGGCCTTACTGAGACAGACACCTGGTGTCAAAGTCATGGCCTCAAGCTAAAATGCCAAAAAATGCATACTCATCTCGTTTGGAAAAAACAAAACACCCACAAATTACCAAATAGGTGGCAGCCCCCTTAATACAGAAGAGGCAATAAGAGATCTGGTGACCCAGGTAGATAGGAAATCCTATGTGGCCCATCTAATTACTAAAGGGTTCGCATCTAGAAATAAAGAGGTTATAGTGCCCCTCTACTCGTCACTCATTAGACCCATCATAGAGTGCAATGCCCCATTTGGGATGTACCTCACAAGACACTTCCAACAGCTGGAAAGACCACAAAAGTACCTCACCAAGAGGATTACAGGTCTTAAACATATGTCCTATGCAGCCTGACTGAAAAAAACTCCGACTGTACTCAGTGGCATATCACTTACTCAGAGGTGATCTCTGCCTGACTTACAAAGCCATGTCCAACTCCGAACTTGATAGACATGCTCCACCTAAAGAAATCCAAGTCACTGTGAGCCACGTGCTCTAGTGAGCTAAACCTCGCCACAACAATAAATAGAACATGCTGGAGGGGATATATTCTTGTCACAGAGACTCCCCATGCTTTGGAACAAAATTCCAAATTACATCAGGCAGAGCCCTCAATAACACTCTTAAAGAGAAACCTTGACGAGTGGATGGGTAACAGAAAATACACCCCTGGGATTACTTCATTGGCTCTGCTTGACAGAGGATCAGTTAATTAATCAAAGGGGCGGCGAAAGCGGACACACTCTGGCTAGGCTTATAAATGCCCTCGGGCAGATAGCCTAGTACCTAACCATGAATCTATGATACAGACGGACAACATGTCAGTGATCTGGTACATAAACAGGGAGGAACCAGATCATACACCTTATGTCGAGAGGCCTTGAGAGTATAGCAGTGGGCAATTTCCACCCAGCACTTTCTGATAGCAACACACATTCCGGGGAGGTCCAATGTGATAGCGAACAAAGTGAGCAGAGCAATACTGTCTCCTCACGAGTGGTCCCTGAAAGAAATAGCAGAAAGGATATTCCGCAGATGGGGCCAGCCTTGCTGCGACCTCTTTGCAACCCCCATCAACACCAAATGCAAAAACTACTATGCCCTGATCCCCAACTCGGGAGATGCCCCAAGAGATGCACTTGTACACAGTTGGCACCTGAGACTTCTTTATGCTTTTGCCCCATTTCCTCCGATACCCAAATTCTTACAGAAACCCAGCACTATGGGAAGGACCATTATTTTGATAGTCCCTTGCTGGCCTTGTCAAATTGGATTCCCCTTTCTGCAGCCTCATCTAGTGAAGAACCATGGATCCTGGACCAAGTTCCAGATCTTCTGAAATACCCTAAAATTGACAGCTTGGCTGCTCTAGTTCCACATGTTATCACCCGCAGCACAGAACATCCTAATTTCTTCTCAAATCTTTTACTAGGCAACTATACCTTAGCAAGTGGAAAAGACTTTCTATATGTGCGTCAAATAATTATGTTGATCCATACATGGCTTCAATTTCTTCCATTCTAGAGTTTATGACTAAATTCTTTCATGAAGAAGGAGTGGCTGCAGCAACCCTTAGAGTTCAATTGGCAGCAATCTCTAATTTTCATATTGGTGATCAACAGACTCCCATCATGTCACATCGACTTTCTAAAGCATTTAAGAGCACTATTCACTTAAGACCACCTATTACAACCCCATATGCTCCATGGAATCTTAATTTTGTGCTTTCACGGATCATTTTACCCTCCTTTGAACCTGCATCATCCTGCGATTTAAAATATCTATCATGGAAGACCATTTTCTTAGTAGCTATTACTTCCGCTAGAAGAATTTCGGAACTACATGCCTTGTCCATCAAAGTCCCACACTTGATTTTTCATAATGAGAGTGACTGAGAACAAATCCTTCATTCCTACTCAAGGTTTGTTCTGAAACAAATCTCAGCCAGACTATAGAATTACCTGTGTTTTTTTCCTAAATATACAAACAAAATGGAACATGTTGCACAAACTTGATGTCCATAGGCAACTTCGATTCTATCTAGACAGACTAAGGACTTCAGAAAATCGGACCAACTTTTTGTCTCCTTTTCAGATTCAAAGAAGGGTACTCCTGTGGTTAAAACCACGTTATCAAAATTGTTATCAGACTGTACTGCTTTCACGTACAGCTCTTTGCATATGACAATAAATCATAAGTCATGGCTCACTCAACCAGGGCAATTCCCACTTCTTTAGCCTTTATGGCACCGCTGCCTATAGATTCTATTTGTGCAGCAGCCACATGGTCCTCACCTCATACCTTTATCACTCATTACAAACTGGATAAGGCCTCCAGGGACAGGGCCTCCTTTGGTTATATGGTTCTGAGGAATATACTCCCATGAGCCACCCAAGGAGATGGTGCTTGGGACGCTTACCCATCAGTGAGAATGATGGCGAGATAGAACAACTTCACATTAAGAAGTTATGTACTTTCCATAACATTCCACGTGAGTTGTTCATCTCGCCTTTATTCTTACGTCCCACCCACCAAACCCCTTCCTTTAAAGTCTTGAGGGCTGGGAAAGTTCCAACGAGTCCTAGTGATATTTTGTCCTTGTCTATGGCATTCTTAACTAAAGACTACAGACATTGAAGTATCATTATGATTGGGCAAACAAGATCTGACTTATTTATTACTGTGATCTGATGCATGTCCCTTGCTGAAAGAATGAGAACTGCTGGCAGGGAGGAGGCCCTTCAAACACCAACTTCATTCTCCTCTCATTTATAGCCCGAGTTGAAACCTTCACATACAGAGCAGGGCAACTCTACATGGAAATCCCCAAGGCAGTAAACACATTTATCAGGAGCGTCCTGTGAAGGCAACTTATGACCACACATTGCACACTTTTTGAACCCATTTGGATCCATAACAAACCTACACACATTCAAAAATCCTGTGACACAAACATGCTGTACACAACTACTCTACTACAACAGCCACAAACTACTAAAGGTAAACTATCAAGGAAGCCACAAAAGCCAACACCACTGTAAACACCCTGAGTGAGAAAAACCCAAACACCAAGTTAAACCTAACCTACACAACCTACTCTAACGAAAAAATAACTACCAGCTGAACCTTAAATAAATATACTTTAAGGGTAAAGGACAAATGGAGCAAAAGCACACTCAAAAGCAAGCCAAAAAGGATACACACCAGAGGAGCAATGACCTAGTTTGCAACCATTCCTAGACAACAGCTACGATGCGAGGTTCTCTAGCGGAGTAAAGCATTATGGGTAGAGGCGGCAGAGCTCAACAAGCTGAAGTCTTAGAGATTTGGCTGGTCTCTGATCGGAGTCAGATCGGATAACGCACAGGATGACTCCAGATGGAAAAAACATTATTGGATCAGTAAAAAAAAAAAAAGGCAAATCAGAACACAGATAATAAATGTAAAAATTTTAAACTCAAAATAATTTTATGTAGCATAGGTGCAGGTATAGAAGTCAAACTGCAAAAACGTGCTTCACTGAAGCACTTCCCTATGCAGCTATAGTGAAACAGACTAGAAGAGAAACCTGACCCAAGGAAACTTGATATCACTAAACCATTCCCATTCAGAAAACCACAAAACTAAGTACAACTATACCCCCAAAAAGTCCAAAGCCAAAACTAAAATAAACGAGAAACAAAACAGAAAATAATTAAAAAAGTGGAAAGTGTGTCTAGGGTGTGACTAAACAGTTGGTACTGTGCAATATGGAATGTCAGTGTTCATGACTTCTGCCCAAAACCACAGTATCAAGTATTTTTTATACTGTAGAAATGTGTCTATATAAACTCACTCTTCCATACACCTCATGCATTCTAAACATACAAGAGAAAATAATGGAGATTTACTGTCTGATATGTGCAGCATTTACTCATTTATTTAATAACTGCTAGGCAGATGGTGGGCTAGTCATTTGATCCTTTCCAGCAATGACAAACTCCTGGGTGGAGCTAATGGCAATATGCACAACAAATGTGTTATCTAGAACAGCACATAGTGCATTTGACACAAAAGTACAGTTTTATAACTACCATAAATGTAGATGTTCAAGTGTTCACACTGCTGCAGTCATTACACTTGGATTATCCTGCCGTCAGGCGGTCCAGCAGTCGGCCAGAGTTCCAAAGTCTTGGACCGGCGTCGGTTGCTGTCGCTTCTTCCCCGACGTCAGTGCGCCAGGGGTATATAAGACAGTTTTTCTTGCCCCAGATGTCAGGTGGCCCCAAGTAGGTACGCAATACAGTATATATATATATATATATATATATATATATATATATATATATATATATATATATATATATAAAAAATAAAAACAATACCTTCAGTTACAAGCAAATACACCACAGAGGTTGTATAGGATAGAAACGTATAGAGGAGTCCAGCTAGGACAGAGGGGATGGAGAGAGGGTAACCTGGACTGCAGCAGTGTGAACACTCGAACATCTACATTTATGGTAGGTACAAAACTGTACTATGTTCATCATGTTACACTGCTGCAGTCATTATACTTGGGTAGAATCCCAAAGCTGAGGTTGGGTGGCTGGTCTATAAAGAGTAAGGATTGGCTATGAGGCCCTGCAGAACTTCAGTGGCAAATCCTGCTCTGGATTTAGAGTAAAGAGGCAAGTGGTAATGCTTGGTAAAGGTGTGCACTGAACTCAAAGTTGCAGCCTCCAAAATTTCCTTGGTTGGTACTCCTCTGAGAAAGGCTGTTGAAGTGGCTGTTGCTCTGGTAGAATGTGGCCTAATGTTATTAGGGACAGATTTCCCATGCTGTGTGTAGCAGTAACGAATACAGTGTCCTATCCACTTGGAGATAGTCTGCTTTGAAATGGCCTTGCCCTGTGATCCTGCAGCATATGCTACAAACAGTTGCTCAGTTTTCCTGAAAGCTTTTGTTTTGCCAAGTAGAAGCGTAGCTGCCTGTGTATGTCCAAATAGTGGAGAAGCTTCTCCCCTTTATTCTGGGGGTTTGGATAAAAAGTTGGCAAATGGATGGTTTGGTTAAGAGCCACACTAGATACCACCTTTGGCATAAAGTTATGGTTTGTACTTAAAGAAACCCTGTCCTGATGAAAAATTATAAAAGGTTCCACTGCCATTAATGCCTGTAGCTCCGAGACTCTTCGTGCTGAAGTTACTGCCAGGAGCAGAGCTGTTTTCCATGATAAAAATTTTAGATCGGCTGTATTGGCTGACTCAAAAGGTGGCAGGGTTGGCTTTTCCAAAATAAAATTGAGGTCCCAAGTTGGTGTTGGTGCTCTCCGGGGCGGTCTTATGTTTTTAGCCCCTCTGAGGTACTGCTTTAGCAAGGGATGAGAGAATAAAGGAGGATCCGTGTTGCAATGTGCTGAAATGGCAGAGGCGTGGATCTTAATTGATGAGAAGGATAGGCCTTTGTCCAGCATCTCAGTTAAGTATTGCAAAATTGGAGGAATGTTTGGGACAAGTGGGTCAAGGCTTTGAGCCTGGTTCCAGGCGCAGAATCTCTTCCATTTTTCTGAGTAAGATTTCCTGGTGCTTGGTCTCCTTGCCTCCAAAATGACATCCATAACAGCTTTAGAGAGAGGTGTTGCCTGTTTGACTAATAAATCTGCCATGCAGCCAGGTTTAGGGTTTTGAGCTGACCGTGCAGGATTTGATTGTTTTGTTGAGTCAGAAGGTGTGGAAATTGAGGCAAAATCCATGGTGGGCCTTGAGCTAAGTTCTTTAAGACTGGGTACCAGTGCTGGCATAGCCAGTCTGGAGCAATAAGGATCATCTGTGTTTTTTCTTGTCTGGCTTTTAGGAGTACCTTCGAAAGGAGAGGCAGTGGTAGGAAGGCATAAACTTTTAGGCTTTTCCAGCTGAACGAGAGAGCATCCACTTTCCATGCTTGCGTGTGATAAGTCCTTGTGCAGAATTTTTGTAGTTGGTAATTCAGTGGGGAGGCAAAAAGATCTATGTCTGGACATCCCCATTTTTGCGTTACCATGCTGAAGATTTGTGGATTCAGTTTCCATTCATGAGGGTCCATGATATTTCTGCGTAGAACGTCTGCCAGAGTATTTTTCTTTCCTGGCAGGAATTGTGTTTGCAGATTAACTTGATAAGTTAGAGCCGTGTTCCACAAGGTCATGGCTTGCCTGCATAGGGGGTAAGAATGAGTCCCCCCTTGCTTGTTTATGTACCACATTACTGTGGTGTTGTCTGTTTTTAATAATAAATGTCCTGGATGCAGAAGGTCCTTGAAAGCTGTTAGGGCATTTTGAACAGCCAACATCTATTTTTGATTGATGTGAAGATGCATTTGGTCTGTGGTCCACTTGCCTGAATACATTTTCCTGCCATGTGTGCTCCCCAGGCGTAGTCCGAAGCATCTGTTGTTAGAGTCTGCCTGGCTGTGGGTAGAGTGAAAGGCTGACCCTTGTTGAGGTGACATGCCTGTATCCACCATCGAAACTCCTTTTGTAGGCAGGGAATTATTGGTATTACTGCTTCTAAGCTGTGAGTACAGTCTCACACTTTTTAGGTACCATTGTAATTTCATCATATGCAGTCTGGCATATGGAATTAGTAGTATGCAGGATGCCATGAATCCCAGGGCCTGCAGAATTTTTCTTGCAGGGAGATGGGACTTTTTTGCCATTAGTTGAAAATATTGAGTCAGTTGTCCTTGTTTGACTGGCGTGAGATAAGCCATCTGGGCCACTGTATTTAAGCTGGCACCCAGGAATATTATCTGTTGTGACGGCACTAGTTTTGACTTTTTTTCGTTTACTGTGTACCCTAGAGAAATTAACAACCTTTTTACAAACGCCAGATGCTTTAGAAGAATGTCCTTGGTCTCTGCTTGAATGAGGCAGTCGTCCAGGTATGGATATATTTAAATTCCTTTTTGTCTGCAAAATGCAATTACTGGTGCCAGGCACTTTGTAAAGATCCTGGGCGCAGTAGATAAGCCAAAGGGCAGTGCAGAGAATTGGTAGTGCACTGTACCAGCTTTGAATCTGAGGTATCTTCTGCAATTTTGTCTGATAGGGACATGCAGGTATGCCTCTGAGGTCCAGAGTAACAAGCCAAGCCTTCTTGCCCAGCATGGGAAGAAGCTGCTGTAGTGTCAACATTTTGAATTTCGGAACATGCAGGTAAGTATTTAGAGTTGAAAGGTCTAGTATGGGTCTCCAGGCTTTGTCCTTTATGGAGACCAGGAAAAGTCTTGAGTAAAATCCTTGTCCTTGTTCCTGCGGTGGTACTTTCTGAATAGCTCTCATGTCCGTGAGGGCTGATATTTGTTTTTGAGCCTCTGCCCATTGATTTTGTGGCAGGTTTGGCATTCCTTTTAGCCTTGGTAAAGTGTGAAAGTGGAACCTGTAACCTTGAGACACAATATTCAGAACCCATTTGTCTTGGGTGATTGATTTCCAATTTTGATAAAAAAGTGCTAGTTTCCCACCTAAGGGTACTGCCAAAAGGGACGTGCTTGGCATACGAAGGGGAAGTCATTGGAACGGTTTCCTGTATGGCTGAGATTTGTCCTCACCTCATTTTGGGGTTAAGGTACCCCACTGTCATTGTCTGTTAGAGCCTTGGGGTTGAGATCTGCCTCTTGGGCGTCTGTATCTGCCTCTCTGTGGCCTGTCTGACACTGGAAAGGACAGATTCTTTGTAGGCCAATTTCTGCTAAATCGAGGTGGCTGTACCTGTAAGAAATCTTTGACTGTTTGCATAGATTTAGCCTTATCCTCTATTTGCTTTAACACCTCTTCTGCCTTAACACCAAACAATGTATCATGCTGTAAAGGAGCATCCAATAAGTTTGCCTTAACATGATCAGGTAAACTCTGTTCTTTTAACCAAGCATGTCTTTGAATCACAGAACCTGTAACTGCGGCTCTACAAAAGGCCTCTAAAGAATCAAAACCACATTGCAGTGTATATTTTCCCACCTGTTCAACTGCATGCAATAAATCCTGCATTTCTTTAAAGTCAGGAGCTTCTGAGCTTGTAAGCATTTTCTGTTTTAACTGAGCCATTAAATATTGTTGGTACTTAAGCATGTGAAGCTGGCAATTTAAAGCCCTTACTGCTAAAGTTGAAGAAGTGTAAAATTTCTTCCCCCATCTATCCAATGCTCTAGAATCTCTGTCAGAGGGGACTGGATTTTTTTGCAATGGAAGCCTTAACCCCTTTGGGACCTTGGGAAATGGTTTCTGGGTCAGCAGAAGGGTTTTTATAAAGAAACGTGTGAGAGTCAGGGACTCTATAGTGCTTATCTGGTTTGGCTGATCCAGGGGGCAAAGTATCAGGAGATAAGCTGGATTCAGAGAACACATAATCCATAATATCTAACACAGGCAGAATAGCAAGGGGCCTGTGCTGACGCAATAAAAGTAAGTCTCTGAGCCTTTTCTTGGATTCTGAATAATCCTGACTTTCCCAATGGAAATGCTCCCTCATGGTATGTAAAGTTTCCCCAAAAGAGCAATCCTCAAGAGGAGAGGCTGAAGGGATAGATTCTTCAGCATCATAGTCCTCATTGGAGGGTAGAGAGTATCCCTGGTCTGAAGAGGAATCAGAGGAAATGGAAACCTGATCAGAGGAATCATAGTCTGTATCCTGCCTAGGCCTTTTCTCAGGAGGGGGATGGGAACCCCTGATTAGAGTAATGAGGTCTTCGGCCATTTTGAGCATCTGTTTCTTAGGCATGGAGGACTGTCCAGGAGAATGCTGTACTTGCGTCTTTGTCTTAAATGGTCTTTGTCTTGGCTGGTGCTTTAAATGGCAAGTTGTGAAGGTCTGAAAACACCCTCAGAGGCCGATGCCTGCTCAGCGGCTCTGGACCCATCTGAGGGATTAGTTTTCGTAGGCGCAATACCTTGAGTTTCTAGAGGCCTAGTTGTCTCCACGTGGGAGTCGGAGATGGACTGTGGCTCGGAGGTAGCGGGTGTCAGGGGCTGCGAAAGCTCCTCACTGAGAACCAGCGAACCAGCGACTGGCCTAGAAGAGGTTTCATCGGTTTTGGACCTCGGATGCCTGTCTTTATCCTTGTCCTTGCGCTTTTTATGAATTGCGGTCGTCGGCTGTTCCGACGGCATTGTATAATTGAACCTTCGGACAAAGTAGTGCAAAGCAAAATCAAAACGTTGTTTTATAGTGCGTTTGTTAAATCTGGCACAAAACCGATAACTAGTGATGTCGTGATCAGGGCCTAGGCATGGAATACAGTAAGAGTGGAAGTCCTTATGAGGTATTTGCTTCCCACAAGAAATATACAATTAACTTTTCTGACATCGGTCTGAGGCAAGAAAAAAGTTTCCCCAACAGGGTACTTAGCTTTATTGAAGACTTTGGATCTGAAATTCGACTTCGAAAATCTCAGGAGTCAGCCGACTGGCACTTGAACTGCTTTTGCTTTGGGCACCGCGTGGCAAGAAAGACTAAGAAAATGGCGTCAGATGCATCTTATATACCCATGGAGCACTGACGTCAGGGAAGAAGTGACAGCAACCAACGCCAGACCAAGACTTTGGAACTCTGGCCGACTGCGGGACCGCCTTACGGCAAGATAACCCAAGTGTAATGACTGCAGCAGTGTAACACGAACATCTAAGGTTATACAAAAACATCTGGCGCACAAACTTTATGTAGGATAGCTTTTGCACTGCATATAGTACACAGTGCAAACACAGTACAGTTGTGCACACTTACCATAAATGTAGATGTCGGAGTGTCTTTGGTTGGAACTCCTCTGAGAAAGGCTGCTGAGGTAGAGGCAGCCCTGGTGGAATGTGACCCGATTCCCTTGGGCACTGGTTTCACATGATGCAAGTAGGAGAAACGAATGCAGTGGCTTATCCACTTAGAAATAGTTTGCTTTGATATAGCCTTTCCCTCTGATCCTGCAGAAAATGCCACCAGTAGTTGCTCAGTGTTTCTTAGAGATTTGGTCCTGTTTAAGTAGAATCTTAGTTGTCTGTGTACATCCAATGAATGCAGAATCCACTGCCCCTTGTTCTGCAGATTTGGGCAAAAAGTTGGCAGGCGAATAGTTTGGTTAAGAGCCACACTGGATATCACCTTAGGCATAAATGAAGGATTGATCCTGAGGGACACCCTGTCGGGGTAAAATGTAATAAAAGGCTCCATAGCCATGAGGGCCTGTAGCTCAGAAACCCTTCTTGCTGAAGTGACTGCCAAAAGGAAAGCAGTTCTCCAAGATAAAAACTTTAGATCCGCAGCAGCTGCTGGTTCAAAAGGAGGTAGAGTGAGTTTTTCCAGCAAAAAAGGGAGGTCCCATGCAGGAGTTGGTGATCTACTAAGAGGCCTTAAATTTTTGGCCCCCCCTAAGATACTGTTTTAGCAGAGGATGAGAAAAGATGGGAGGCTCCGTGTTGTAATGAGCCGAGATGGCAGAGGCATGGATTTTTATTATAGAAAAAGATAGGCCCTTGTCAAGCATTCAGTCAAGTATTGTAAAATCTGAGGAATATTTGGTTTTATGTCCGTTCCTTGTGCTCTTCCATTTATCAGCATAAGATTTTCTAGTACTAGGCCTTCTGGCTTCCAAAATGACATCCATCACAGATGTACTGACAGGTGTTGTTTGAATAATTACATGCTCAGCCATGCTGCCAGGTTCAAAGTTTGGAGCAGTGTGTGCAGAATTTGATTGCTCTGCTGAGACAGTAGTAGAGTTATTTGAGGAAAGTACCAAGGAGGGAGTTGAACCCACGGTAGTGGTGCTGCGGTAGCGTTGTCGCCTCACAGCAAGACGTTGTCGCGTTCGATTCTCAGCTACAGCGTCTTCTGTGTGGAGGCATGCGTGAACTGGGCGTGCCTTCGTTGAAGGTTGTGCGTCAGGGCTGGTAACTCTGCACGTAAAAATCCACTACCAAACATTAGCTGACCGGAGTTCTGCTGTGGCGACCCCCTAACCGGGATAAGCCGAAAGAAACAAGAACTGAGCATCTTTGCAAACATGGGGAAAAAAATGCGCCAAGGAGGGAGTTGAGACATATTCCTTAGAATTGGGTACCAGTGCTGGCGAGACCAGTCCAGGGCAATTAGGATCATTTTTGGTTTTTCCTGTCTGACCTTTAGCAAGACCTTGGGGAGTAGAGGCAGAGGAGGAAAGGCGTAGACTGATAGGAACTGAAGGATAGGGCATCCACTCTCCATGCTTGTCTGTGACAAGTCCTTATGTCTGGGCTACCCCATTTCTGTGTTATTATGGCTGGGCTACCCCATTTCTGTTATCATGCTGAAGACTTGTGGATCCAATTTCCACTCGTGAGGGTCCATAAGATTTCTGCTTAGGTCATCTGCCAGAGTATTTTTGTTTTCCTGGCAGGAACTGAGCTTGAAGATGTACTTGGTAAGTCAAGGCAGTGTCCCATAATGCCATGGCTTGTCTGCAAAGGGGATAGGAATGTGTACCCCCCCCCGCTTGTTTATGTACCACATAACTGAATCAGTAGTTGTCCTGGATGAAGTAAGTCCTTGAAGGCTGTCAGGGCATTCTGAACAGCTAGCATCTTTCTGGTTGATATGCAGATGCATTTGTTTTGGGCTCCATACACGCTGAATGCATCTCCCCGCCAGGTAGCCCCCCCAAAGCACAGTCTGATGCATCTGTAGTTAGGGTTTGGGTGGCAGGGGGTAGAGTGAATGACAGACCCTTGTTTTGGTGACATGTCTCTGCACACCAAAAAAACTCCTGTTGAAGGCAGGGAATGAGAGGTGTCATTGTTTCCAGACTGTGACAATGTTGACTCCATAAACTTTTTAGATACCACTGAAGTTTCCTCATATGCAGTCTTGCATATGGAATTAGTATAATGCAGGATGCCATGAACCCCAAAGCCTGCAGAATTTGTCTTGCAGATAACTGGATTTTTGTTGCCATCTGTTTGAAGTATATAGTCAGTTGCCTTCGTTTGTCTGATGTAATGTAAGCCATCTGGGCAGCTGTATTCAAGCTTGCACCCAGGAATGTAATTTTTTGAAAGGGTACCAGTTGTGATTTCTTTTTGTTTATTGTGTACCCTAGGCAAGTTAGAAGCCTTTTTACAAAACACCAGATGTTGAAGAATGTCCTTGTTTTCTGTTTGAAAGTCATCCCAAGTAAGGACAGATTTGTATGCTTCTTTGTTTGTAAAATGCAATTACTGGTGCCAGGCACTTTGTAAAGACCCTGGGCGCAGTAGATAAGCCAAAGGGCAATGAAGAGAATTGGTAATGCATAAAACCTGCCTTGAAACGGAGGTATCTTCTGCACGATTCCCATATTGGGAAGGTATGCCTTTTTAAGTCTAGAGTCACTAACCAAGTGTTCTTGCCCAGTATGAACCAAGCGTTCTTGGCCAGTATGGGCAGTAGCTGTAGTCAAAAGTTTGAATTTTGGGATGTCCAAGAACGTGTTAAAAATCGGTAAGTCCAGTATTGGACGCCAGGCATGGTCTTTTGTGGGTACTACAAACAGTCTTGAATAAAACCCTTGTCCTTTTTCCTGTTCTGGTACTGGTTGAATGGCCCCCATATCCATGAGGGACGTCACTTGTTTCTGAGCCTCTGCCCATTGATTTTGTGGCAGATCTGGCCAACCGTTTGGAATTGGCAAAGTATGGAAATTAAATCTGCACCCCTAGGATACTATGTTTAATACCCACTTGTCCTGGGTAATTAACTGCCAATTTTGAGCATGAAGTGCTAATTTTCCCCCAGTGGGGCTGCCAAAGTTAAGTGCTTGGTAATGTTAGAGGAAAGTCATTGAGACTGCTTACTGGAGGGTTGTGCTTTGTTTCCTCCAGATTTGGAGGTAGAGGCACCCCATTGCTTTGACCTGAACCTTGTGATTGGTATCTAGAGCCTTTTGCGTGCCTGGATTTGCCTTGTGAGGCTCTGTTGGACACAGGAAAGGACCAATTTTTAGTAGGCCAGTGCCTACTGAATCTGGGTGGCTGCACTTGCAAGAAATCTTTTAAAGTTTACATAGATTTAGCTTAGTCTTCTGCCTTATTACCAAACAAAGTATCGTGCTGTAAAGGTGCATCCAACAATTTATTAACATGATCAGGCAGACTTTGCTCCTTGAGCCAGGCATGCCTTCTAATCACAGATCCAGTAACTGCGGCCCTGCAAGGGGCCTCCAAGGAATCAAAACCACATTGCAAAGTATGCTTTCCAACCTGTTCTGCTGCAACAATTCTGTAATTCTTTATTTTCCACACAATCAGAAATAAACATTTTCTGTTTCAATAAGCCCATAACATGCTATTGATATTTAAGCATATGAAACTGGAAGTTTAAGGCCCTAATTGCAAAGTTGCAGACATATAAACCTTCTTTCCCCATCTATCCAGCACCCTGGATCTCTATCAGAGGGGGTAGGATTTTTGGCTGTAGAGGCCTTTACATCTTTGGGACCCTGCGAGATAGTTTCAGGATCAGCAGCAGGATTTTTGAATAAAAAATTTGGGGGAGGTCAGGAACCATATAATATCCGTCTGGCTTACTAGGAGCTGGAGGTAGGGAATCAGGAGCCATGCTTGAGTCCGAAAACACATAAACAATGTCTAATACAGGAGGTATAGCCAAAGGCCTATGCTGAGGAAGAAGAAAATCCCTAAGCCTCTTTTTTGATTCAGAGAAATCCTGACTCTCCCAATGAAAATGTTCCCTTAAAGTATGCAAGGTTTCTCCAAAAGAATAATCCTCAGGAGGAGATGCAGATGGAATGGACTCTTCTGCAACTGAATCCTCATCGGGTGGTATAGAAAATTCCTGATCAGAAGAGGAATCGGAAGAAATAGAAACCTGATCTGAGCTGAAGATTCATAATCAGTGTCTTGCCTAGGCCTCTTAGCGGGGGGATTGAGAACCCCTAATCAAGGTAATTAAGTCCTCAGCCATTTTGATCATCTGTTTTTTTTTTTAGGCATAGGGGCCTGAGCACATGGCTCATGCTTCGTTTTTTTAGACTTAGAAGTTGTTTTTGTCTTTGAAGCTGGCATCGGTTTTACATAGAAATGTTGAGGCCTGAAAACACCCTCAGAAGCCAGTGCCTGCTCAGCGGCTCCAGACCCATCCGAGGGAGAGACATCTGCGGGTACAATAGAATCTCGCGGCATACCGGACTCCGCATGGGTCTCGGTAAAGGCCTGCGACTCAAAAGTAGCAGGTATTAGGGGCCGCGAAAGCGACAGAGTACTGGCGAATCGGTGACTGGCTTGGAAGAAGTTTCGTCGTCGGTTTTGGACCTAGACGGTCTGTCTCTATCTTTTTCGTTGCATTTTTTGTGAACTCCAATAGTCGGAATGCTATCCGACGACATTTCAGGGTAATTAAATCTGGATACAAAATATTTTGAAGCAAAAATATACAGACGCTTAATAGTGCATTGATTAAATCTAACACAAAACCGAAAGCAAGGCACGTTATGATCTGGGCCTAGGCAAGGAATACAGTACAAATGAAAATCCTTATGAGGTATTTGCTTCCCACAAGTAATGCAATTATTAACTTTTACTGACATCGATAAGGAGCAAGAAAAAGGTTCCCCAACTCGGTACTTAGATTTAATTAGACTTGGGTTCTGAAACTTGAATGTGAAAATTTCAGGAGTCTGCCAACCGGCACTTCACACCACGCGGCAAGAAAGACTGAATAAAATGGCATCAGCTGCATGTTTTAAACCCCTGACGACCTGACGTCATGGAAGAGGAGACCGCAACCGACACAGGACACAAGACTTTGATATTCAGGCAGACTGAGGGCAACCTGCCAGCAGATTACCCAAATATAATGGCTGCAACAGTGAAACACGAAGAACATCTGAAGGACTGGGTCAGTTTCAGGAATATGCAGGGTAGCATGCTTCTATTAACCAGACTACACATATAAAAGGGGAAAATCCAGACAGATTTGTGCTTTTTTCTATTATTGTGACCCCCAAGGATTTGATAGTGAACACTGACAGCACCTTTTTGATGTAAATGGACCATCTGAATCACCAAGTAACATGCATTTCTGTGCAATAAACTAAGCATGGTTGATCCACCATTTCTACAGCATGACACAGGAAACATGGCCACAGAGTCTGAAGCAACAGTCATCACTGACCAGCATGCCATCTTCCCTGAATGATCTTACTACACTAATCCATAAAGGCTTGTTGGACACTGATGCCCTACAAGCCAGAGATTAAGCAAAAGACAAGGATAGTAGAACTGTTAAACTGCTCACATGTTCAGCAGCAGACACCCTAGAAATTCCTATCTATACGATTAGCCAACACCAGCAATCTACCCACTGGCTCAAACTTAAGCAGGACAACCACAAGAGGAGCAACAGAAGGAATAACCTGTGCATTACTAGCCTACCTGAAGGGAAGGAGGATAGAGATCCAATGACATCAGAGGTGTGAGATGACCCAGATTCATCCGAACAATGCCTAGAGTGTGGACAGAGCACAAAGGGGTGTATCTTTTGGAGGCACAAAGCCACCAATCTGCCCAGACATTCCACTCACTGCATGGTGGACTACAACACTAAAGGGAGGGGGATACAGTAGACAGCAAGAGATGTGGGCAGGAGACAGTAGTCACTAGTGGAAGAGGTTATTGTGAGAACTGCTCCAAACTATGACAAGAAAAATAGAGTCATATCAATTAGGAAACTATGGCATCTGGAAATCCAGAGTCAAAGATTTCTTGCTCAGCCCCCCCCCCCCCCCCCCCCATGAAGCCAGCAAATTGTATTCAATTCTTGTAGTAAAGTTGAAGCCTTCACAAAAATCCTGAGAACCCAGACTAAACTTTGATAAAATTACATAAAGCATAACACCGGTTTCCCTCATAGCAATATGCATTTGATAGAAAATATATATACAATTTGGTAAAACAGTTCTTCCACTCGCAGTAGTGTGACATTTTTAGAAACTGCATGCGACAAAATATGCACTGGTTTAAGAGAATGTGTTTATGTGAAACAAAAAGTATTCTTCTTCTGAATGTTTTTGTAACAAATGGCAGTAACAATAGAGGCTTGTTGAAATATCCTGAACAGTTGAATGCACACAGATATTTAAGCTAAATGGATATGGCCAACACATCACAAAAAGTTACAAACTATCCAGCATTTCAGCATGCTAAGAACTGGTTCTCGCTGGATAAGCATGGCCAATACAGCAGAAACATTACAGACTATCCTATCAATGAAATAACATTTCTGCCTGCTGAAAACTGTTCTTCTCTGGACTGAGATGAGGATGCAGATAAAGAAGGCTTCAATACAGGAAAAGAATATTTTCATCAAGGGAAAAGTTTTTAAACTATAAAAGACTTTTGTGGTGGACATTTTGGCAATGCGAGTCAGCTATCAGTATATACACAACAGTATGAAAGAGTTAAATGTTTTAACTATGGAGACAGACATCCTCGTTTTTGTTTTAACATGTCATGAAACTGTGCCACAGAAACTGGTCACTAAAGACTATGCAGGACAAGTCAAAATTGCCAAAATAAGTCATTTTAATGCCAGTTTGTAGAGAATTCCAGTCATTTTTAAATCATGCTAAAAGTTTACAGGTTGTAGAGACAGCTGAAATGTTTCAGACCTACTGCTTGCAATGGGATGATTTTAAAGATAAATAATCAACAAAGCTTAATGAAAAACATGCTAAAGAAACATGACATACAGGTTACAAAGTATATGCAAACTGTTTTAGACAATCTGCCTAGGGCTGATGTTGCTATACAGATGGATGCTATAAAATGTACAGTAGTGCACATAAATGATGCAGTAATCTAATTCTTTAAATTCTGTACATTTGCACAAAGAAACATGCAGATTTACGGCACAAAGAAACATGATTTATGGGATAAAAATAAAAAAAAAATGTATTCCAGGTCAGCTGACATGGCTAAAATGCTCAGAAAGAAGCAGTGGGTGTGGCCAGTTAGAAAAAAAAAGTAACCATACAAAATTTATGCTGTGTAGGGTATACCAGAAATAACAGTCAAGTTACATATATACACAGCTTGTCAGGATTTAAACAGTTAAAGATTACAGCAGCCAACAGTTCGAAAGTATAACAGCTGTGTACTAGGTATGGACAGGTCATTAGAGTTGACTACAAAGTTGTTAAAATATTTTAATATTACAGTTTCTGATAGGATGTAGCATTTTATGCACATTTTTCTCTTGGTACTGATGAAGAGGGGTTTAAAATATTAAATTCAGTATGACATGAGAATAGGTGTGGGTGATAACAGGGAACGTACAGAGAGCGGCATCAGCCCCTCCCAGCTACAGAAAGCCAAAATTGCATGTTTACTTCTATAGAAAGCTGGGACATATCAAGCAGGACTGTGTAATCTAAAGAAAATGGAAAATAGGCAGACGCAGAAAGGAGTATTTGCAAGGAACTCAAAAGAAAAAGAGGTAAAAAAAGGAAATGGTAAAGGTTTGCTTTTACCTTTGAAAAGCAACAGTATGTTATGACTAGATTATCTCAAGGCTTTCACAGCAGTCCTATTATTTTTCATCAGATAGTAGGGGCATTCCTACAGAATGCGAGTAAAGATGAAAAGGTTATCACAGCTGAGAACTTCTGAGACAGTAGCAAGGGGCAGGTTTCAAAGTAAACAAAAAGACAAAATACATTTTTTGTCAAAATAAGTACAATTTCTAGGAACTACTATCAGGCCGACAAGGAGGACTCCCTTGTCAAGAGAGGGTGAGGGACATTCTGCAATTGCCAAAGCCTTTGACAATTTTGGATTTGCATAATGCAGATCAAAAAGAAAAGTTGGCTCTACAATGGAATCACACAGAGGAAAAGGCATTTAAAATGTTAAAGCAGAAGTTGGCACCGGCAACAGAGCTAATAGCGCTTACAAGTAAATTATCATTTGTTTTCCAAACAGCAGCAAGGAAAGATAACTTTTAGTTATGTACTTACCATAACTTTAGATGTTTGGGATCCATCTCGCCTACATTCAATACTGATGGGCTCGGAGCCGATCCCGCGGCTCCGACTCGGCACGCTATGCTATAGAGCGAGGCCTCTTATTGGCTGCGCTATTTCTTATCCCAGGATGCACCACCACTAATCCCCCAGATCTTGTTTGTCCGCATTCATGCACACATGCACAACTTGTTTATATAACATTGTTAGATGCTTCAAGATGAAACAACAGGATTCGGACCTTCTGATATCCTCTGATCTCCCAAGGAAGGGGGGAGGAGGGTGGGTTATTGGGAATGTAGGCGAGATGGATCCCAAACATCTACAGTTATGGTAAGTACATAACTAAAAGATGTTATGTGATCCTATCTCGCCTACATTCAATACTGATGGGACAGCGTCCCTAGCACCTAAATCCTGGGTGGCTCATTGGAAAACACTCCTGAGCACTGTGTCCTCTAGATGCCACATCCAATTTGTAGTGGGAAATGAAAGTGTGCGGGGAAGACCATGTAGCCGCAGCACAAATGTCACTAATGGCAAGCTTAGAATGAAATGCTATCGAAGTAGCCATAGCCCTTGTAGAATGAGCTTTGACAGAGGTGGTAAGCTCTTTGTTAGAATAAGAATAAGCTTGAGTAAATACAGTCCCTAATCCATTTGGCAATAGTGACCTTTGTGACGGCTTTGCCTAATTTATTGTCTGCAAAGGATACAAACAACTGATCTGTTCTCCTTGTTTGTTTGGTCCTATCTAAATAAAAACGCAACTGCCTGTGGACATCTAATGTGTGGAATATGAATTCCGCTTTGTTAGAATACTTCGGAAAGAAGACTGGAAGTTCTAATGATTGTTGTAGGCAGAAACTGGAACAAACGTTAGGGACAAAGGAAGGATTTGGCCTGAGAGACACCCTGTCTTTGTGAAAAACCAAGTACGGAGGTTTTACAGACAAAGCTTGAAGCTCTGAAACCCTTCTGGCAGAAGTAATCGCCACCAGAAAGGCAGTCTTCCACGATAGAAATTTTAAATCACATGTCGCTGCCGGTTCGAAGGGGAAGGAAGTTAAGGCGCGTAACACCACATCGAGATCCCATGGAGGAGCAGGATGAGAAATCGGAGGTCTTAAAAGCGCAGCACCTTTCAAGAAGGTCTTACACAATCTGTTGCTCATTAAAGGTGGGTTTATAGATTAGTGAAAATTGGAAAAAGCTGCCAATTGAACCTTGATGGTAGAGACTGAAGAGCCTTGATTGAAAAGAGAAGTTAGAAATTTCAGTACTTCTGATACGGGAATAGTGATGGGATCCAAGCCCCGGAGTTGAGCCCAAATAGCAAATCTTTTCCATTTGCTAGAATACAACTTCTTTGTAGCAGACTTGTGGGCCGAAGATAAGATGTGTACAACTTCTGGATCCAATGTATGACTCCTGACTATAGTCGGAAGAGGAGGAGCCAAGCCGTCAATTTTAAGGTGTGTAGAGACTGGTGGAATAGTCCCGACTGATGAACCAAAAGGTCTGGGATCTGATCCAGGAACCATGGACCTTCCAGAGCATATTTCCGAAGATAGGGAAACCATACTTGACGAGGCCAGTAAGGAGCAACTAAGATCATTTTGCTCCCCAAGAGAGAAGCCTTTTGGATCACCCTGGGAAGGAGAGGAACTGGGGGGGGGGGAGGCATAAAGCAAGCCGGTGGGCCAAGAACGGGCTAGTGCGTCCATGGGGCTCTTCCCCGGAGCCGGGGTTAGGGAGAAGAACTTTTTGCACTTCGCATTCAGTGGAGTCGCGAAGAGGTCGCAACACGGAACTCCCCATTTGCTGAAAATTTGATTTGCAACTGTAATGTTCAGAGACCATTCGTGAGGAGAGAGGATGGTTCTGCTCAGTCTGTCGGCTATCACATTGGACTTGCCCGGGATATGAGTAGCCACTAGAAAGCGTTTGGTCGACACTGCCCATTCCCAAACTCTCATGGCCTCTCTGCAAAGAGGATAGGATCTGGTCCCTCCCTGTTTGTTCAGGTACCAAACAGCTGACATGTTGTCTGAGTGAACGGCAATTACGCCCTGAGGGAGGTAATCGTGAAGGGCTTGAAGGGACAGAAGCACCACCCTCATTTCTAGGATGTTGATATAAAGTAGGGTCTCTTCTGGGTGCCATTTGCCTTGGACTGACCTGCCCAGGGAATGCCCCCCCCACCCAATCTGGGAGGCGCCCGTGTTCAAAGTGGCCGCAGGAGGAGGTGGAACAAAGGGTCGTCCCTGATCCAAATTGGAGGGCACTAGCCACCAGCGAAGATCCCGTTTGCAGGTTTCCGTGATCCATATGAGGTGGCTGAGAGGGAGTTCCTGAAAGGACCACTGAGCTGAAAGAAGCCACTGGAGAATTCTCATGTGCAACCTTGCCAGGGGAACTAGAAGAACCATGGCGGACATGGATCCCAACAGCTGCAGGACCATTCTGGCTGGGGCAAGTAAGGCTTGAACTTGAGCCTGTATGGTTTGTATCCTGTCTGTAGGTAGATAGACCCGCATTCGGTTTGAGTCTATCTCTACCCCTATGAATCTTATGCGTTGAGATGGCAGCAACACAGACTTTGGCCAATTGAAGGTGATTCCAAGGGAATTGCCCAGTGATATAGTGGCTTGTAGGCTCCGCAATAGTAGATGTTTGGAGGTGGCAGTTAGGAGCCAGTCGTCTAGATACGGAAACACCTGGAATCCTAGACTTCTCAGGTGAGCAGTCACGACCGCCAAACATTTGGTGAACACCCTGGAGGCTGTGGTGAGACCAAAGAGCAGCGCGCGGAACTGAAAATGACTGCTTCCTAGGCTGAAGCGCAGATGTCTCCTGGACGCTTGATGTACCATGATATGGTAATAAGCGTCCTTGAGATCTATGGAGCACATCCAAACACCTTTCTCCAGCAATGGGAGAATGGTTTGTAGAGTGACCATAAGCGTCCTTGAGATCTATGGAGCACATCCAAACACCTTTCTCCAGCAATGGGAGAATGGTTTGTAGAGTGACCATTCGGAACTTGGACTTTTTGACTGAACGGTTTAGGATGCTGAGATCCAAAATGGGTCTCATGTCCCCGGTCTTTTTTGGCACCAAAAAGAATCTTGAGTAAGTCCCTAATCCGATCTGGTCTGCGGGGAACGGTTGGATGACTCCTTTTTGCAGCAGCTTTGAAACTTCTGAGGCTGCAGTTTCCCGTTGACTGGGTGGCGGGTCCGGGATTTTTTTGGACTGAGGTGGGGAGTGAGAGAAAGGGATGGTGTAACCTCCGGCGATGATTCGAAGCACCCATCGGTCCTGAGTGATACCTTCCCAGGCTTTTAGGTGCTTCGAAAAATGACCCCCGACTGGCTCCGGAGCTGCACAGTCGGGCAATCCCTCAGGGACTGTGAAAAGCTGAAGAGCCACGAAAGGACTCGCGGTCTCCAGTGTTGCGAGGGCCTCTGCCGCCTCTGGGATGGCGTCTTCCAGAAGAATTTCCCCCTCCCCTGCCTCTGGAAGGGGGATCGTCCTGCTGTGAGGGGTAAGACTTCTGAGATCTATGGAACCACATTTTCCCTCCTCTTTTAGCCTTGGGGTAAGGCCGAAAGGGAGTGGAAAATCGTGCCCCTACGGCAGTCAAAGTCTTACCTTCTTGCTCGCAGTGGGTAAGTGTGTCCTTTACCTTGGGTCCAAACAAGGAGGACCCATCAAAGGGGGCGTCGGCAAAGGAAGACTTAAAGGCCTCCGCAAAATGACACAGGCGGAGCCAGGCTTGCCTCCGTAGAGCAATGCCTGTACCCGCCGCTCTACTCGCCCCTTCGGCCGCATAAGAAATGAGCCTCATGTACGAGTTTGAAATGGACGAGAGCGTAGCCAACTGAGAGCCAACCGTCTGGGCCAGCTCCTCAGGCAGGTTACCCAAGAGGGTATCGGAAAGTTCTTTAATCAGATCCCTCTGAAATCTGGTAAAGTGCGTGAGATAGTTCAAGGACCTTAATGTAAAGGCCGCTGAACTTAGGGTACGCTTACCGTACCGATCCATGCTCCTAGACTCCTTATTAGGAGGATGGACGGACGTCGAAGCCTCTGCTACATCTTGCTGGGTAACAGATGCCACCACCACCAAAGCATCTACAGCCACACCTTTAGTCAGGAACTCTTTTTCCGGGGGTGCTGACACGAACTTATTAGGACGAGCAGGCACCGGTTCCACAGAGTGTGGGTGTTCCCACTCCCTTCGACAGATCAATTCCAAGAGCTCGTCGAAGGGCGGAGACACCCAGGAGGCGGAGGGCTGAGCCCCGAAGGCCTTAAGGAACACCGACTCATCAGCAGAAGGGGGTTTGGATTGCCAGCCGCCTCGTTGTTTAAGGGCTTCCAGGATGTCTGCAAAGGAGACATCATCTGAGGACGACTTAGGGGACCCCTCTGCATCATCGAGATCAGTGTCTGATGTAAGAGACTCATCAGGGGAGTCAACGTGCTTCCTCTTGCACGATCTTTTCCTGGGGGGTTCCTCCAAAGAAGCTTCAGAAGGACCTCCAGGAGGGGGGGGAAACCCCAGTGGGGGTAACCTCAGGCCCCGGGGCTCCGCCATCTACGGACAGGGGGACTGCCAAAGACCCAGTCTCGGTATGCAGGGAAGGAGCTGGGGAGACCGTGGAGGTAGCCAAAGATGATTTGTCTAACGCACTCCTCATAGCCCTGAAGGCGGGACCACCAGAATCCTGGGAGGGTCCCACCTCCGTGGCCACGACGGTAGACAGCACTCCCGCAGCCAACGCACCGAGAGGAAGGCTTGGGACCGAAAACATCAGTCCCGAAGCATCCCCCCGGGGCCGACAGAAGAAGTCCGCGTACCGAACTCAGACTCAAGAGCCGGAGTTGGAGTAAGGGTCGGGCCCGACCCTAAAACCTCCATCGGTTCCACCAGCACCAACGGTGCCGAGGCTGTTGGAGGAGGAACCATAGTAGAAGGGTGGACCATCGGCTCCGAAGCCGAATGGGCTGGAGCTGAAACTAACTTTTGAAACACCGGAGACTGGAAGAGTCTTAGGAGCTCCCTGTCGATGTCCGAATCAGACATCTTGGAGGATCTAGATGACACCGATCGGGTCCGAACCGATTTCTCCATCGGCTCCATAGGACTAGGGGACCGACTCCAAATGGATTCTATTACTATCGGTTCCGAGGGAGATTTCAAAACAATTTCCCTCGGTGCCGACGAGGACTTGGGCGCCGAAGGGGAAGAGTCTGAGCCGGCAACCCTTATTGGCTCCAATATCAGTGGAGCCGATGAAGGTGACCCGCCTCTCGATGCCCCAGTCCTCGGCTCCGAAACCAGAGGGGTCGAGACTGGAGGCATCAAGGCAGACCGTTCCGCCCTCGGCTCAGAAATCCGTGGAGCCGATGGAGAAGCCTGCCTAGGTTTTTTGGCAGTCGGTTCCGACAGACTGGTCGGAGCCGACGCTTTTTTCTTTTTTGAAGGAGAGGAAGAGGAAGATAAAGCCTCCTCGAAGGATGGCTTAATCAAGCCTTTTAGAATTAATTTGTTCTTCCTCTCCTGGAGGACTCTTGATGAAAAGGCGTGACACACGCTACATGACTCTTGTAGGTGCTTGGCGCCTAAACAATAAACGCACGAGGAGTGGTCGTCCGTTATGGACATTTTATAACCACACCTCACGCACTTTTTAAACCCAGAGGGTCTATGCTCTTTAGACATGCTGACAAACCTGTAAGATTAATAACACAGAAAAAACTAAGAAAGTTTAAGTTTTAAATTTTAAAGTTTTTTTTTTTTTTTTTTTTTAAACAAAACAATTCACCACTAGTAGTACAAACACAGAAAAAAAGAGGGTCAAGACCCTCTAACTTAAGCAGGTACTTGACACAAAAAAAAACGCTACATAGTAATAGAAATAATAGGGGAAGGCCCCTCTAACTTAAACGGGAAACCTTCCCTGAATGAAAAAACACAATTTCCTCAACAGATTTTCTCAAAACACACTCGTACCACAACAACAGCTGTTAAAACAGCTTTTGGGTTCAAAAAGGCAAATTGCCTGACAGGAAAAGTCTGAATAAAACAGTACTTAGCCCAGCCAAGTTTGAGACCATGCCCTAGCTTGTAAGCGGCAAATGAGATCTAGGGGATTAGTGGTGGTGCATCCTGGGATAAGAAATAGCTCAGCCAATAAGAGGCTTCGCTCTATAGCATAGCGTGCCGAGTCGGAGCCGAGGGATCGGCTCCGAGCCCATCAGTATTGAATGTAGGCGAGATAGGATCACATAACATCACACTTTCAGTGGTGTTACTCCAGTCATGGCCATAAGAGGCATCTCAGTGAATGGACAGCAAGTTGAAACAGGTTACATTTTGTAGCAGGAGAACTCCTCCTGTAGAAAAAGGATATCATACTTGCATTAAACAATTTTTGGCCATTTACTCTGGAATAAGACAGACTTATTTGACAATGTCCTTGGGGGTTATAGTTCAAACTCCACATTTGATAAATCAGGACATTGCTAAATGACAGTGAAATAAACAAAATCACTGAAGGGGTTAAGTCAGACATTCCTACAGTGTATGTGAATGGTGCCCACTTCTGGAAGGATGAAAGTACTACACTGGGTTTGCAATACTGACATTGCAAAAGGGAGAGAAAACAATTACGGTTAAGTTACCAGGATGCATGTCAGCACAAAGGGCTGAGCTAGAGTACAATATATTTTGCAGTATTTACATCCAGTAAATATTTATACTGACAGTGCTGCTTCTTCTTTCGGCTTTTCCCAGTTATGTACTAAATTCTCTAAGACTACATATGGCAAAGTGGGCTAGCAGGACTGATTAAAATACTTAACTGTCCCTGCAACCTTTAATTTTGAAAGTTAAAAGCAAAGCATCAAACATACCTCTCAACCTGGAAACAAACATCTGGACAAAGGCCCATGAAAAGTAGGTACAACTGGCCAAAAACTGGGATACTGATTAATATAAAATCTGAATACATAATCATGCAACCCCACCCAGACTAATGGAATTGTGGGATGCCATCAGGAAGAATATTAAATAATGGCAGACATTTGAATTTCAGACTTCATATCTCTCAGAAAATAGTACATAATAATGCAAAGCTGTTATTTTTGCAACTGAGTTTACAACAGGAGCACTACTTAAAATCTGCTCCTTGTCCCACCAGGTTTCTTGCTTTGAGAGATTGAGAGGTACATTACTTAGTGCAAACTACAACTACAAGCCTCAGTCACAGCCATTTCTTAAAAAGGTGGTTTGCAGAGTAAAACAGAATGAACCAGTTAGCATTGTTCACACATTCTGGGTTTCAAGTGATCTGCAGAAAACATTGAGAAATGAGGGAGGCAGCAATTAACATCAGGCAAACAGAATCCCTGCAAGACAGATCCCATCTACTGTCCCTAACAAACTACAGAGCACGCAGCCAGCATGTGTTCCTGCGCCAGGGTAATGGCTGGGCTACAATGTCTGTAAAGCCAAGTTACTAAAATGCATACCTTGTGTAGTTAATTTTAATATTTAACACCAACCAATTCCACCTTTGCTATACAGTACAATTCACACACGTAATAAACACCACGTGGCTAGATAACCAACTACACAGCACTGATGCAAGATCAGATTCTGATCTACTTTATATATGCATAGCACTAAGAATATTTCATTACAAGAAAAAAAATTATATATATATATATATATATATATATATATATATATATATATAGATAGATATATATATATATAGATATATAGATAGATATATAGATATATAAATAAATATCTCAAAACTTCATCCTCTTTGAGAGAGGGTCATGCAGATGTGTGTTCAAACCCTTGTTTAATTTAACCCTCCCCCCACCCCTTAAAAAAACTTAGTTTCTGGAATCTGGAGGGAATTAACTTTTTAAGGTTCAATCACCAGATTTTCTCCAAGAACTGCTTCCAACAGCTGGTTATTTAAAAGAACTTAAAATCATCATACAGGGGCCCATCTTACTCAAGTAGAAAAGGTTTTCTTAACTTTATATAATCCCGTACCTTGCAGAAGGCATCATCCAATTCTTGCAAAGGTGTGATAAAATCTGAAGGCATGCATGATCTTTTTTTTTTTTTTTGAGCACCAATATTAGTTTATTTACATAACCCGATATCAGCTTACTTCTTCTTTATAAACAAACTTACTTGGGCATCTTTAAATGCTTTCAAGTCAAGAACATCACATAACATGCGCGCCAATTTTGATGGGACTTGGGTGAAGCTGATAGTGAAGTAAAACATCAAGTTAGTTGCTCCGGGACACATCACGACCCTAAGGGCCTGAACACGCCTTCGAAATTATTAAAAAGGAGTGTAAGGAAGCATTTGGACCGATGGAAAAGGAGTGGCAGCACTTCAGTGGGAGCTTCTGAGGGACAGGTGAAAGTAATCCAGCATCAAGCTTAGAACAAAGGACACTGAAAGCACTTCAGACCAGACAGCACCCAATGGTTTTGCTAGACGGACACAGGGTGGCTGATCACCCACAGACAAGTCCTGTCATTTTTCTTACTGAAGAGTTAAAACTAACAACTAGCACTTTTTCTCGGACAGGGAACTCGGCACATAACCAAGCCATAGTGAACTGGTCTTGACAAAATGGCAGTATGAGTAAAACAGAAAACAGCAAAAAGTGAACAGCCACCAAAGGAACTCGCCACATAAACTATATGCCTGTTCTTCCTTTTATTATAATATAAAAGTGCTTTTGTCCACTAAGTTTTATTATTACTATGAACTTCTTCAGATCGGAAGTTGTTCACAGTAATACTAAAACTTGGACAAAAGTGCTTTTATATTATAATAAACAGAACGGACGTATAAGGTTATGTGGAGAGTTCCTTTGGTGGCTTTTAACTAGTTTGTCATTGCCATACATAAAATTTAAAAATGGCAAACATCTATTTCATTGCTCTTACTGCACAGTATTAATCATTTGTCCGGTTCAGAGTTTTAACCTTTCAAGTACAAAAGCAGCATTTTATGCCATATAGTGTTGTTATTGTTATTAAATTCAAGCTCCAGAGCTACTTTATTTAACCTGACCCATAGTGCACAAGAAATGATGACCAATCATGCTGTAGCTATACCAGCCTTTTGATACATAAATTGCAAAGGTAAGTCAGGGTGTCTTCTTTTTCTTTAACGTTTATAGACAGCAGCGGTGTGCCACCATAATGTAACCACTGGACAAAGCTGCACATAATAACTGTTAGCTTGCTACAGTACATGTGCATGCAATGTAGCTCCCTCAAACATCACATGTGCTCAGTGATCTAATGAATCCCAACAATCCACATTTGCAGGAGGTTTCACTACAGAGCTTTACTCGGATTTGGTTTACCTTTTAAAATATAGCAAGGACTAAGTAGATTTTTTTTATTGCCTATATTTTCACGATTGGTCCGATTTTTGTTTTTTAAACACTTCACCAGTTTCAGTAGAACTGTGTTTTCTTTGCTTTCTCCAAATATCAGGAATTGAAGGGGCCACTCAAATTCATGGCACCCAATTATTTTGCCCTCAAAACCAGTAAATACCAAGCAATATGGTACAGTTGACAGGTATGTCAACCATGTATGAAAGACTTGCGGGAAGTACGCCAAGAAACAACTAAAGAACAAAGTAAAAAAATTAATTTGACCACTGGCCCTAACAGTACAGAACGTAAACTAAAAGATTTGCTAAAAATTATTGACAGGAACAGAGTTGTGGTGAACGAGACAAGGTAGATGTTCCAAAACTTAAAAGTAAGGACAGTTCCAAAAGAAAAGGTTTATGCATACAAGTTCAACAGACAGGGTCAAAACCAGTAGGGGTCAGTGAATGCAATTTCACAGTAGCTAGGGAACCCTACAAACGCATAGATTAAGGACTTCCTATGGAATTGGAAAGAACCGGTTATGTAGGGTATGTAATACCCTCAATGAGACTAAAGAACTACCTGAAGGTAAATGTCAAGAGAAACAGGATTAGGAAACAGTATTGGTATATTACATCAATCATGCATCTAGTTCATGACATAAATGCAGCAGAAGCAAAAGGGTCTTTGCGCTCTGATCACTGAGGACTACTCACTTACATTCCAGACAAGACGGAAACAAGGAGTGCTGTACTTGTATTCCAGACAAGACAGAATCCAAAAAGTAACATTTAAGTAGAATACAACTAGTATTTGAAAAGGCTAGAAAGACATGGAACAATGGCTAGAGTCGTTTGTCTTTCGGCTTTTTCCTGGTAAAGGGTTGCTGCAGCAGAACTCCGGTCCACTAATGATTGGCAGTAGATTTTTACAAAACGCCGAGGTGCCGGCTCAACACCCAACCTTCAACGAAGGCATGCCCATTTACGCACGAATGTCTTTTGAACGCTACCCGACCGCGGGGAGGACATGCAGACTCCACACAGAAAGCACTCCCAAGCCAAGCAGAGAATCGAACGGGAGAACCTCTTGCTGTGAGGTAACAACGCTACCGCCGTACCACCGCGGCAATTGGTGAAAAACCATCATCACAGTTTCAATTGCTACAGTAGCCATTATTTTGTCGATCACAACATGCATGTGTATTAAACTTTGTATTAAAACACTAACTAATGTAGGTTACGAAGAAAAAAAAAAAAAACAATCAATGGAGACATGATTTTTCTGTAAGATTCAAAGTTTGATTTAAACTTTTTTGGTTTTCAAAATAAAAGGGGGAAATCAATAGAATTATATTAGCATAATACTTGTTTCCCCACATAATAACAACAATGACGACAACAACTAACAATAACAATAATATGCATTTAATAAAAAAATATGGAATCTGGTTGAACTGTTTTTTCCTTGTCAGTAGTGTGATATTTTTAGAAATAGCATTTGACAAAATATGCACTGGTTTAAGAGAATGTGTTTGTGTGAAAAAGTATCATAGTTCTGAAGGTTCTTGTAACAAATGTCAATATCCTGACCAGTTGAATGCACACACATTCAAGCTAAAGGGAAATGGCTATCACATCAGAAAAAGTTACAAATTATCCTATCAATGAAACAACATTTTGGCCTACTGAGAACTGGTTTTCACTGGATTGAGATAATGATGCAGACAAAGAAGGCTTCAATACAAGAGAAGAATGTTTTCATTAAGGACAAAAGTTTTGAAACCATACAAAAGACTTGTGGTGGTCATTTTGGTAATCAGGGTCAGCCGAGAAAGTGCAGTGTATATGACAGTATTATATCTGTGTTGTTGTAAATAAAATGTAATTAATGTCACAATAGTGCTTGGTCAACTTGCTTCAATAAATCAGCAATTAATATACATTTGTACAGTTTCTGTGTAACATGATGCTGTTATTTTCAATTTAACAACTTTAAACTTCTTGCTCAATCAAAGGAGATCAGTGACTCCCAAATGGCAAACAAGAGACGGGGCCAGGTATTCAGCAATCCCAAGTAAATATCTGAACAGGAAGAGGCTGAAGGCTGCACAGATACAAGTTAGCTGTCCCCTCTTCACCGTTTGGACTCTGATTACAGAACATTTAATATGATGTTCATTCCCTCCACCTCAGTGGCACTCTGGGTTACCTGGACATATCGAAACTGTGAACCCCCCCCTCATCAAATATGGTTGCTCCTAAAAAAATGCCCCAGCTTAGTGTCACTGATTTTGTCAGGGCCACTGTTCAGCCTGCATACCACTTACCGTTTGCCCAGTCTCCCTTTAGCATTGCTTTTCTAGCCACTATGGAACCAAGATTAGACAGATCCTCATGGGCTGTTCCACTACCTGGTACATGTACAGTAGCGAAGTTCACAAGAAAAAGGAACTTCATTATACAGCTAATAAAATCAGGCTATAGCTGTTTATAAGCCTCTTGTGGTTTCCTTGGCCAAGGGGGTTTTGTAAACAGCCAATTCTGGTGATTGTACTCACTTACATGGTTCTAGTACTAGATTGGCTAGAGACCTTTCTGTAGTTTCAGAAAATGAAGAATATGAGGAAGACAAGTGTGACTTCCTAGTTGACACGGAATCAAGTCACTCTGATTCTTCAGTAGGTGAACCTAAGCTGAAGTCTAAACAAGTTCATGTTTCCTCAGACGACTGCTAGATTTAGTGATTTTTTTGCTTAGGAGCAGTCGGGAACTACCCCAGAGCAAGGCAGACTGTAGGACCTCATAGAGGAAGAGATGCCAAATTCCGTCTCTCTCTTACCAGCCTTTTAAGGAGTTGTACAAAGCATCTACTTCAGCAGTCACTAAAAAGGTTCGGAGAAAATAAGTGTGTACTTGGATAGGATTTGTTTCTTTTTTCATTTGACTGCTGACCCCGCTGTGGTCTCCCCAGCTGCCTGCTCAAATAAATCCTTGGTTTTACCTAATCCAACACCCTCTGACAGAGAGGGAAAAACGGACCTACAGGGCAAAATAACGTCTCTTTCTAATATAGCTTTTAGAATACTGAAATCATCAAGGCTACATGTGGAAATTTATTTTACATTTCCAGCAAAGCTTGGATGATTTTATTGTGTTCCTACCTGCACAGCCTAATTATATGAATGAAATTGCTTCCAATTTGACTCAGGATTCAAAACATGCTTTGAGAGGCAAGTCTCGGGAAATGCTGCTGTTTCTGTTGTATTAAGACGGTATGCTTAGCTGCACATGCTTCTCTGATAATTTAAAAGCTGAAATTTTGAATGCACCCTAAAAGCTAAAAGTTTGAATTCACCTTTTAAAAGGAGAATTCTGCCCGTCCTACAGTTTAACTCAATCCTTAGGTTTCTCTCCTCCCTACAATATGGTTCCAGTATGGTGTAGGTACCAGAAACCAGCTTGTTGTTGTTGTCTTTCGGCTTTTCCCAGTTAGGGGTTGCCACAGCAGAACTCCAGTCCGCTAATAAATGGCAGTAGATTTTCGCCAATGCCGAGGTGCCAAGCTCGACGTTCAACCTTCAATGAAGGCACGCCCATTTACAGATGCCTTTCGAACACCCACCAAAAAAAAGGAAGATGTTATGTGCTTACCATAGTGTTCCATCTGGAGTTGTTGCTTTTCATTGGTCTTCAACCTATGGGACTCTGATCTGGCACAAACCCAACTCAGCCATATACTCCAGCATTGGAGCTGAAATCCGAGCTCCTCCCCTACCCACAATGCCCTGCTCTCCCTCTTCCCCTCAGATCAAGTTTGCTGCAGGACACCATCCAACTCACAGCAGAAAAAGTTCAACCCCCAACTAAAGGGATAGACATGTACCAAACTCAACCCGGATCAAGAAGAAACACGAGCCTGCATCTGTCCAGTCCATAACACAGCCCAAGGGCAGGGGGAAGGAGGGAGGGACTGTTTAAGACAAATGAAAAGCAACAGCTCAGACGGAACATTACATTAAGCACATAACTTCTTTATCTGAAGGAGTTTTCACTGGGTCTTCAATCTATGGGACAGAGTACCTAGCTACCAAACAAAAACTTGGGAGGCCCTCATGGAAGGATGTTCTGGAGCACAGCAGGGCCAAAGGAAGCCCTGTTCCTGCACAAAATGGCCAATTTGTAACAGGAGATAAACATATGCTAAGAGAACCAAATAGCAGCCGAACAAATATCGTCAATAGGGACCTTGGACCAAAAGGCCACAGAAGTAGACACTGACCTGGTAAGAGCAAACCTTTGGAATAATAAACTGTAGGGATGCAACTAGAAATCCAATGGTCAAGAGTGGACTTAGAAATAGGCTTTCCCAAACAGGACTTAGAAAAAGATACAAAAGGTTGATCAGACTTTGGAAGATTTTTGGTTCTATCCAAATAAAAATGCAGCTGTCTGTGGACATCAAGCAAATGTAAATTTGTAATCCCCTCTGTTCAGAAAATTTGGGAAGAAAACTGGTAAATTAATCACCCGACTGATATTCGCTTCAGATGTCACCTTCAGCATAAAACAGAGGTTAGTACGAAGAGTCACTCTGCCCTTATGGAAGACAAGATAAGGAGATTTAATTGACAACACCTACAATTCAAATAACCACTTGGCAGAAGTGATGGCCACGGTGGCCTGAGGAGGAACATACCCTTCAAAAAAGCTTCACATAGCTTGGAAGAAGCTAATTATTAGGCAGAGTTTTCTCCGACGTGGAAATTTCGAGATGGCTGCCAACTGAACTAGAAAAACTAGTCCCGCTGTGGAAAATATGGGCTAAGAAACCTGAAATGGCAGAACAGGAGCTGTAAAAGGATCCAATTTATGCTGTGACGTCCAGATGGATGTTTTCCTAGTAGAGGCCTTGAGTGCTGCAACCAAACTCTTTCTGACTAGCAACGAGAGCCTGGGAGCTCTTTAGGAATGCTGAACAGGTGTCAGTCTCCTATTCGGGGGCTAAGAAAAGTTAAAACCATCTCCAAGCAAACTAATGCATGATGGTTGTCCTCAGTTATTGTTCTCTCTTACTCCTATCATGGTAAACCTCTTCCAGGCAAGATTAAGACTAGGACTTTATCCGCTTCGATTGCATATTACAAAGGGGTGAACTCTAGATGTATTCTAGAGGCAGCAACCTGGTCCTCTGTTCATACCTTGACAGAGCACTACAAAGTGGACTCCTTTTCCAAGTCCAGATCAGGATTTGCTAGGACCATTCTCCAGAGGATTTTGGATCCTTATCCTTCCACCTCCCAGACAGTTGCACTCTGGGCAGATTCCAAAGCTTATCCTGAGGCAGGCAGAAGGATGAACATACAGGCAAGTAGGACTAAGTACAGTTATGTAACAGTAATGTTCAAATTCCTCACTAGTTCAGTGCCAGAACGCACCCACCATCCCCTCAATGCACAGCCGAGGTGGGATTCAACCTCCTCTTCGGATCTTGTTGGGTTTTGGTTTTTATATGGTATTGTGACCGCAAATGTATTCCTGCTAGACAGTTCTGACTTCAGTTACTTTCCTTGCCTTCTTTGTGAAGCGAGAAAGCTTGAACACCCACTTCCTGTGCAGCTGAAAGCTTCCCTCTCAGTATATGCTTACCCAATCAGCTGTCACAGGAAGAGAAAGGGAAGGGGGTCTGAGCTTTGGAAAGCTGATCAATGCTGGGTTACCCTGGCAGATCACCCAAAATACCACTGAAGAATTCAAACATCTAGTGTTACAGGTAACTAGTCCTCACATTAGCTATACTTTCTTTGCTGAAGCTCCTTGCAGAAAACTAAATGAAAAGAGGGAGTTATATACCTCAGGAACTGGATACCCATCAATTGGCTCACTCAAGGATTGGTTTGAAAAATTCATTTTTTGGATCTACTTAAGTCAATCTCGCTATCTCTTCTTGTACAACAGGAGATTGTTTTTAGTCAGCCAACAACACTGTGCCTTACAGAAAAGCTGCAGGCACAGATGACATTCAAATAACTCTTTACAAAAACTCCAAAGATTATCCATGTCTGTTGCTATTACAATGGTTTAACCCTTCACCTGGCTGCAAAAATACTTGGGTAGCCCTATTTAGAACCACAAAAGCATATTTAAGAACCTTGCTACCCCCCAACGCCTGTCAGTGATTGTACAGGCTACACATGGACAGGGAACATTTCCAGAATAAAGAAAAAGGACAGCTTAAGTCAATGGTGAAGGCACATTAGTGATCAAGAATGGTCTGCACGTGGCAGAGGTTCCATTATGTAACTTATGTTCAGAGAATGTCAAGTAAGTCGTTACTTATGTGGCACTCTTTCCCTGGCAAAACTAGAGGTCCGCTGAAGCAGAAGCAGCCTTACGTACATTAAGATCTAGCCCCACCACTGACTTGAATTAAGCTTTGGGTTGTTTGGAAGGGATGCAACACAAATTATCAGAGGGAGCGAATAGTTATAGCCCTTATGACTATTAACTTCAAATCAAGAAGTGGTCCCAAGTTTTATTCAGTCCTCTGCATATTATTTTTACTATACTTGCTATAATTTATTATTCCACTTCGTGTTTCACATTATGGTTGTGGAGTACTTTAAAACTTAACTGTTGTATCCATAATAAACTGTCAAAAATATAAACAAACATTCAATTATGCTAAGGGATTAGTGAAGTTGTTCCACAATTTGTGGCAAGACGCAAATCAAAGTTCCCTAACTCTGCAATTACTTTATCACATAAAGAGAGGAATACGTGGGGTCTTGTTTATTACTGTTCTCCTTTCATTTTAAATAGATGCAGCACATCCACAAAAAGTCTACCGAGCAGAGTTTCAAAGTAGGTTTTCGTGAACAGCCTATTCCAATACATGGTTTCTTACTCAAGTTCTGATGCAAGTTTAAAATACTTTTCCCAATATAATCTTAATTATTTATGTGGTACTATTTTAGTAGCACAGTAAGAGTTGTGTTCAGACCAGACAGTTGACTTTGCAGTTATAAAAATCTACAAGATTTAACTTATTACTGACCGTTTTGCTGGCACTGCCATTTTCTGACAATCTGATAATTTAGATTCAGAACGAATGAATACATTTAGATACTCAAGTCCACAGAGTCTCATGACTCCCTTCTCATCTTGCCAGTAACTTTCTTCAAGGCAGCACCTCCTTTTCCCAGGAGGGCCACATTGATCAACCCTGAAATACAGTTGTGAATACCCATGCTATAATCTAGCTTACGTTTAAAGGAATATAGGGTGTTCATATGAACATAAGAAGTTACTAGGCTATTGGCCCGAGGCCCTTACAAGCCTAGCCAAGAGTTTAACGCATGTTTAGCAAGTCAGCACTCAAAGCCCCTATCCAGCAGGGACACAGGTGGAATCCCAAGGGTGTGTTTTCTGTTTCCTATCCAGTTATCCAGATTGCACTTAAAAAGGGATAATGAGGCACTCTGCTTGAAGTGGAGAGGGAGTCTATTCCAGATGGGTGAGTCTCTGGGAGACAAAGCTGTCCTGCCAACAAGTCCTATTGATGTCACAGACCAGGTTGAGGTCACGCGTGTGGGTTACTCGAGTGGAGCTTGACTTGCAGATATGCAGCAGTCCCATCAAGGTGGGGTCTGAGACTGCTACGTATGCCAGACAGCGGTCCCCTCTGAGGTGTATGTATGTATGAAACAGAGTAGAAGGACAGGGCTTGCTGCTGCACTGCTCAACATGCAGGAGGATGTTTATTTCAGGAGGGGTGGAAGAGACTAGGTTATAAAATGGTCCCTCCACCACATTTTATGCTGGTGAAGATTTAGGTCCTAGTTCTAGTTTGTTTGTGTCTTTCGGCTTTTTCCGGTTAGGGATCGCCACAGCGGAACTCCTGTCTGTTAATGATTGGCAGTAGTTTTACGTGCCGGCTTGCCAGGCCTAACGCA
>NC_056746.1:926887992-926905745 GCF_019279795.1 Protopterus annectens
CAACCAAGTGTGTAATTTCCAGACTAAAGCCTCAATACGAGGTTTAAGTTAGCTTTCTTTCTTAACATACAGGCAACCAATCATTGCTGAACGGACACACAAAATGACTACATAAAAGGAGCATCCAATATTTATCTAGTAAACTTTCTGACAACAGGTACACACAGCTCATTTTACCTATGCTTATCACAGCAACCCTGAAAACACCATCCATAGAGTCAAATGGACTGCAGAACCAAAGTTTCAAGCACTGCTAACTGAAGTAAAGGCAAACTGTTTACAGCAGTCTGACACTGCAATGGGACTGCATTCTAGTAAAACACAAAAATGAAAACTAAACAGTTACTGGCACTCAGAAGTGACCAACGTATGTACCTTTTACCAAACTTCTCATGCAACCTCCCCTCTCACTTAAAAAAGAATAAAATCACCCAATGACCTAATCATCCTGCAGGAAGGTTTGCCCAAATAAATAGCAGGTGCCAAAATAATGAACTGACACTAAGCCAAAAAATGCATTATTGTACACTTTGAAAAGTCATCTGTCCCAGGGAATGCTCCCACCAAGAGTTGACCGGCTTGTTCTGGATTTGGAAACTTATGTTTATCAAACGTTAGGTCACTGTTCACATATGTCCACCTTTGTGAGAAAGTTCTTCTATATTGCACAGTTTATAAACAAAAAAGATTGTGTCTAGACCCAGGAATGTCACTGAATATAATGCCTCCTGGCATGCAACTATCCAGACACATGTAGCAACTAAATACACCCAGAGACATCCAACTAAAAAGGATACAAGGCCTAAACACTATATCCTTCATGGACCAACTTAAAAGCAGTGTCACTGTACTCTGTATCCTACAGACTGCTAAGGGATGACCTGTATCTGGTATACAAGGCACCCTCCGATTCAGTATTGATGGATTCACTGCACTTTAGCAAGTCAAATGGCATAACAAATATTCATTATTGGGACCCAAACCTTTTCTGCAACATAAAAAACAAATAAAAAGCTCATGTAGCGTGACACCAGGGAAAATGCTTCGGAAAAACAGCCATCAATGTAGAAAAACTTTGAGAAATGGTTCGACCACTTATAAAAAACAAATTTAATGTAAAACATTGCAGAACATACACATGCAATAAAACATAAGTAGAACACACAGCTTATTCTGAGCAAATTTGTGGACTGGCAACAGTCAACAAGTTTTCTGGTTTTATAAATCCAATAAAATTTTGTAAAACAACAATCCACTAAGCTCTCTGATTCAGTAAAACGTGAAACGTGCCAGTACACATGTTCTCTGGTTAAGCACTTTCGTCCTTTCTGCATTGTTGGACTTCATTAGAACCATCTTTCCATCTTGGAATTCATTTAACTAGTACAATCTACTCAAATGAATAAAATACATTTCTTATAATTGACGTAAAGTGAATTAGAGAGACAACAACATAAACATACAGGATAAAACATGATTTACTAAATAAACATCTTGCATTCAAGTAAGAGAGTGTGTGTTGTTAATTGATTTTACAATGTTATAAAATGTTTAGTCATTTAAGATGTACATTAAGTATACCATTTGCACATTCATTCAGTCTTATAGTTCACTCTAATTTTGAGTGCCGGGATAACAGAAATATGTTCATTTAGTCCAGGAGGGCTGGATACTTTTAGTCTTAACTGCCAAACTAATTCTCTGTATTCTAATATAGTTCCCCCAAGAACCTCCTCGGTCACTGTGAGGGACGATTTCCAGGATAGTAAACATAAATTTCTTAAAATCATTACTTTCCAAATTATGTTTGTACAAGGAACAGTTTGTTTTATTCTCATTAAATCATAGTTATGTTCACAGAAATTGTCACACATGGAGCAGACAGCAATATATACGACACCTTTCACCAAATGGAATAGGTCAATTCAAGCACAAGAAGGGAAACTGGCTAGGCTTAAAATGGTCCAGCTTACTCATCCCATGGTTGATATCTCTACGACAGTGGTCAGCCCACTACATTCCCCTTTCCTCTGTAGGGCCACATAAGTGAAAAACCCAAACCACCTCTGACTGCTCCTCTAAGTCAGCTCTCACCACAGTAATGGGGAACAAACAGGTTGGTAAACCGAGTGAGGTTCTGTTGCTCATCAGTCAGTAAACCCAGAGAGGTTCTGTTGCTAAGCAAGCAGAGGGAACAAAAGCAGAGAAAAACACAGGTGGCTACAATATGAGCCATTAACCACTTTTTATGGATATGGAGCCCAGAAATGGAATACTATATAAACTTTTTTTAAACACATTTTTAAAACAGTTGCAAGTCACACCTGTCCCTATGGTGATGGAAATGAAGACTGACCCTAGTTAACACATCAGCAGGTGATCCATGAATGTGCCCCTTCCCAGAAGCAGGCTAGAAAAGACTGCATATGTCACAGCTAGGGGGAAAAAAAAGTGCACACACTAAAAGGCAGAAAAAAATAAAGACATGCATTCAGTTTATTTCCTTGCATGCAAGGACAAGGATACATACAACAATCATCAGATATAACAATTACAGGTCTCCAGCATGTCCAGGCAAAAAAGTACACACCCCTGTTGGTCATGGATACATTCCATATCTGATAGAGCACAAAGCAGAGATTAATTCCATGGCCTAATCTTAGCTGAATGGATCATCCCATGTGAAAACAAGAGAATTAGCACCCAAAAAGATGCACAGGCCACTGGGAACAAAACAGGATGGTCTCATACATGTCAAACAGAACACTTCACTGACCCTCTTCAACCACAACCTTGATGAGTGAATGCAAAACCACAAATTTGCCCCTCACTTCCTAATCTTAGCTGAATGGATCATCCCATGTGAAAACAAGAGAATTAGCACCCAAAAAGATGCACAGGCCACTGGGAACAAAACAGGATGGTCTCATACATGTCAAACAGAACACTTTGCTGACCCTCTTCAACCACAACCTTGACGAGTGAATGCAAAACCACAAATTTGCCCCTCACTGACAAGGGTAACAGGTGCTGACAGATTTCTTTTTTGGGGATAAACTCTTGGCTAGGCTTGTAAGGGCCCTAAGGCCATTAGCCTAGTAACCTCCTATGATCTATAATCCCAATACGAATAGGCACCGCAGCAAACCACCAAAAAGCAGCCTCACATTCCAAGTAAAGGCCCTTCAGTTCATAAAAAGGATGAACTGCAGTGTTTAGCAGCAGCCTAAAACAGCCAAGCTATTTAGCTGAATGCTGTGAAGATCTCATCTGACATGGACTTTTGTCTTTCGAGGACAGTTACCACTGTTTAGCTACCATTTGGAGGGCACATACAAGAGAGCAATCTCCATCTATATTCCAGTACCACCCAAGTCTTCTGAGGTCATAAAGCTCTAGCACTTGCCTGCATTCATGCACTTCAATGGACTTTGGGCATACATATGCTAGTGTGAATTAAAAGCATTGAAAAGAGCCACACACTAATTCCCTTAAAACTTTGAAATGGCTGCTCAAAGTAAGGGAGCAGGTCATATTAAGTAGGGAAACAGTACCAAGTTCAAAGAAGATGGTCTTTAGTAATTTTCCAGCATTTCACACTTGGGAAGTGTTCACTCAGTGTTAGAGAACATAAATGTCTACAGGGTGACTACCAAAGTCTTTTCATATAACAGGTCTTTCCACTGTAAAACATCTTTCCCTTAGAACCATCTGAAAAATTACTAGTTCTTTTTAAAATCTTCAACATCCACTTCACAATTACTGCATCTGCTTTTTACAGTTGTAACTTACCAACCAATTTCTGACAGCTCTCCTTAGTTTTCTTACAAAGTATCAAAATTAGTTACTTCAATCCTCAGTGATTCGCCTGAAAACCATAAATTTATGAGAAACAGACTAAAACATTAGGCAAAACTATGGATATTCAGTGAAAATATGGACAGGAGGCATGAGACTTGCACAGCCAAAATAACCATATATTTAAATTAGCGATTAAAAGACCAAAGAACAATACTACAGTGATGATAATAAAATTTCAACCATTCCCTGCTAGAGTTAAGAAAATTCAGGGCATCTCCACAATTCTACTTTTCTCCCAACCTTTACTGATCACTGCCCCATTACATTCCTCATAAATAACCCAGGGGCGAATGTAAAACCCTCCTAAATTACCTTTAGAGCCATGCCAAATCAGCTAAAAGCTCCCAAAAATCTACAAACCCAAATAACCAAAACAGACTATTTTTGTTCTATCCCAGAACTTCTGATAGAAACATTCCCTTTTCACTTCCTTAAACATTTCTGGCACGGAGCCAAATTGAGAATGATCCTCCCAAATAAATGCAGTTTAGGATACTTATCCTACACATATGATCTTTCACCTTCTGACTTCCTCAAAGAATTCTCAAGCATACGCACATCCTTACCCAATCACACAAAGGTAGCCTACTCCCAAGGTTTAATTTTACAGTTTTATTCTCAAAAAATCATCTTGAAGCAAATGTTACGCCTATCATGAACGGAGTCCTATGGGCTCATCACCTGCACCTGACAATACTTGCCCTTGTTTCTTATACCACTCCAAATATTTTATCACCACCCCTCTTAAGCACATTTGTAACCATTAATACTATGCTGGAAAATCTTGTCAAACCAAATACCAAAAGAAGTCAATTGCTCTTCTTGCAGTCCCCAACCCCCCCCCCCATCTCCACTCTATTTCCCCATGGTAAAATTACTGGTGAAAAAAATTTCCATATGCAAAGACACTGGGATCAGCACTGGTGCCACTACGCGGTTCAAAGGCATGATATCCAACCAACCATTCACTCCAGGCAAGACAGAACCTTGTCATTCCAAAAGTTCCCTCATTCACTTTGCAGTCCCACAGAGTTCCATTCTAACACCTCTTCTGTTCACAAATCTTCAATCTTCATCAACAATCTTCCATTAGATCTACCCTATTCACAGCTGCTACTTTAAACAGACAATTTTGTCATCTACAGGTCCAATTCCTCTACAACTGAAACAACTTCAAAAGTACATTCATCAGCTACAACACTGGCTAAACTCCAAAGAAGCTACTGCTCAAAGAAAAAAGATCCATATTATTTGGCATTATTATACACCCCCCCCCAATCCTTTCAAGAACATTGTTATTCAAGGACATGAAACCAGTCTCTCCTTTAGATGTCTGGGGATCCAGCTAGACTGATCACTAAACTTCCAGGAACACACAAAAAGAGTTAACTGATCAAACATTCTGGGTTAGTTTCTCTCAAATCCAACAAGAACGGTTATAAGAAAAGACATCCTTCTTGTTCAACTTAAGTATTGTCTCCCCTTAAATGCATCTGCCCCTGTCAAAAAGCCTGCCACAGACCCGCTCCAATAAAATGTGTTTAATCTTATCAAACTCACCACAGAATGAACTCTACTGCCTTTATTCTTTCAAAGACTAAATGACTTAAAAGTAAATACCAAGTCAAATCTTCGTATCCACCTTATCTCAGGCTGTACTCTAGCCACTGCTTCTCTGAACTGGCCCCAAAACCAATGCAATCACTTCCTCCTGACTTAACTGATCATGCAAACTACTCCTTGCTCAGACTATTGATTAAGCACCACTTACTAAACTAAAACAGATGAAATGCAACTGTCCATTTTACGGACATGTCACCTAAACCGATATTTCCAGCTGCACACTACCCTTACCTCCCACATACCTGAGCCACCTGCTTAACTCACTCATTCTGTGACGCAGCTTACCAAGCCATTACTGCACTATTCCACACACATAATCTAGTCTCCTCTCATCTTACTGGTCTCCTGGTCTCTATTAGCTTTCCTAACACCATATCTCTAGCACTTCTACTTCAATGTAATCCTCAAATTTTCTACTCCACTTATGTAACTATACATATATTTGGTTTGTTACATTGTCAAATGTTTATACTTACTCATAAAAGTCAGCTACTGTCATTCAAAATATTGCACACTATGTTGTTACATTAGGAGGTAACCTGGGCGGAGCCAGTAATTAATCACTGTTCGATGTTTTACCGCGGTAAACAAATCCTACAGCCGCTCTCTGAATCCCTACATGCCATATTATAATAATCACTTTTGTTATTTTTCCCAGGCTGAACCTGGAATGGAGAGTTACCTGATAAATGTTCGATCCTTGTTAAAGGACTACGCAAAGACAATGCTACAAAACATGAAACCAGACAGTGCCACCTACTGGTAGCTCAACAACTGTTACACTTGGGAGATGCATCTACTGATTACGTCACACATCTCACTCAGCTCTGGATGCCCTGAAGATTGAGTACAAATGTAGAACAGCAGAAATCTGCAAATTTAACACTACTTATTACTTGGCATTAAGTAAATGGCACAAATCAACCAACAACTGAAACCAAGCCTGGATGACACTGCTGTTAAACACGATAAACAATACTTTTTCAAACCATGCTGTCAAAAAAATATTACACAAAAGGTAAATTGCTGTGGATACAAGTGCAATACAGGTGCCATTATACATTGGCAGAGCTCTTCTCCCCAGCTCACCACTAAAAACAACATAGCTTGATCAAGCTGCACCTACCCGATTAAAACCCTTAAACATCTGTTAAAACACTAATAATGCAAACACAGGGATGGTACATGTCATACCGTGTCTGATGTTTTGCCTCTGTAATTATTTCATTCTACTAAAATGTGGTAAACCCCAATGTACTACAACTAACGCACGCATCACAGTTACTCAAGATAAAAGGATAAGCTGTCGGGGAAAGGGACAGAATCAAAAGGAGTTGCTCCAGGACAACTCTATGTTGAAAGAAACCACACACCATTGCAAAAATCCAAATAGATAACCTAGACGACGACAACATGCAGATTTCACAGAAAAGCTACTGGGAACCAACCTTTCAAATACTGCTAGGTAGGAATGCTATCTGCTGGACCACTGTGCCACCTTATTCTCAAATCAATATTTAAAGAAAGTACATTTGTGAAAGCTGTACTTACCGCAACAACAGATGTTTGAATGATCACTACTATAGTTGCCTTAGCTAACTATATTTGGGAGGTGAAAGAAGGGCCATGGTGTGATGTGAAAGACTTGGTTCTGTCAAGATAGTACCACAGTGGTCTGTAGACATCCAAGGTATGAAGTACTCTCTCACTCATGTTTAGGTTCAGGAAAGAAAAACAATCAGGGAGACGCATAGTTTGATTAAAGTAAACCCGGACACCACTTAAAAGGAGGATTAGTTCTCAAAGAAACCTTGTCCTTGCAAAAGTCAAAGCAATCAATTCAACTGTTTCCCATGTTAAGAAACTCAAGCTAGCCAGATTAGCTGGTTCAAAAAGAACAAGTGTTGAGTTTCTCCAACACAAAATTAAGACTACAAGGGGGGCCCATGTGTTTACTTGAGGCTTCTTATGCAAAACCCTCTTCAAGAACATTTTGACATATGACTGCCTTGAAAGAGGAGGATCCACGGGCAGACATGCTAAAATGGCAGATATATGAACCTTGATACATGAATAAGAAAGGCCATAGAATAGTAACTCACACAAATAATGTTAAGCCAGAGAACAATTAGCTCTGAATGAGTGTTGGTTATGGTGTTTGAACCAACTAGGAAAACCTTTTCCACTTGCTAATGTACGATTTTCTAGCAGCAGGCTTTTTTGCTTCCATTAGTACCTGCTGCATACCCTCAGAAAACAGATGCCTAAAAGGAAGCAAGACCCCATCATCCAGACAGTCAACTGAAGATAACTGATGTTGGGGTGTATCCCATTCTTGTGCAAGTAGATCATTCTATGAGGAAACGTAGTAATTGCACCGGCTATTTCCAAAAGAAGGGAGAACCACTGTGGCCTAGGCCAGAAGGGAGTTACCGCAAATACCTTGGGGGATTCCTTCTGAATTTTCAGAAATACCCTGGACATTAGTGGAAAAGGTGAAAAAGCATACAGGGATATTCCTGTACAAAGAAAAAAAATTGACAGAATCTGCATTGGTCCTGCTCAGTTTCTATGCCACATAATTTTGTTCTGACAGACTGTAGGATGCCTATAGAGTGAGATGGTGCTGTGAAGCTGTACCCCAAGATAACATGGCTAGCCTGCAAAGGGGGCATGGCCTGGTTCTCCCTTGCTAGTTTACGTATCACCTGTAGAGGTACCGGGACCAAGGATGATTCAGAGAACTGAATACCTTCACCAGGACAAGTATCTCCTTGATATTTATGTGCTTGCTCCTGTACTTGCTGCCCCACAACTCCAGCACTTTCCTCTCTCTTGAAACTTCTCCCAAGCAAAGTCTGAAGCATCTGCTGTTACTACTTTGTAGCAAGGAGGGAGAAGAGGAGACCTTGATTTTAAGAAATATGCAGCTGTTCTAACCAAATTATCTTTTTTTCATGCAGTGCTGTTGCTTACTCTTGAAAGCATCCTGCTTAACTGCATAAAAGTTAAGAGTACTATACCAAACACTAAAAACTGCTAAACATGAGACAGCTTAGGTCTAAGCCTTCACTTCACTAGCCAGCAGTAAGGTACAATTCTAGTCTACTAAATGTCCATTATAACTCAGCCACTGCCCCCCCCCCCACACTTAACTTCACAACTCCACCCACAATCTCTTTTCCCTATTTCTGCACATGGGGTCTGGGGTGTAACCTCAAGACAGGCAATCATCTACTGCCAGGGGGCTAACCCTGCCTGCCAAAAATAAAAATTGGATCCGAAACAGGAGGCTACATTTAAAATGAAGAACAAGCAAGCCATCACCTAGGACTCAACAACTCTTTGATCAACTACCAGAAATTTACCAGCAACCACATTACAGAACAGCATGTTTACTTGTTCAAGTGTCATACCTCTTTCAGTACATTTTAGTCCAGGCATGTAAAATATCTGCAACTGTGGGACAGCTGTGTGGAAATGGAAGACATAACACTCTCATATTAATACTCTTGTCCACTGAGTTAATAATATGTATTGAAGTCTCTGAAGGGAGTGTATCTGTTTTTGAGACATGCACAGCTCCCCATAAATTAGGTCACAGACACTGGAGACTAATTTATTCACCACTTGAAGTCCTTGTGTCATTCTTATAGTACACAACAAAAATGCTGTCTACACCCATCCACATTAACTGCCAAGATACAAGTGAGTGATACATTGCTGACAAGGACATGTAGATCTCCAAGTATGGACTACCACAAGCTAACCTTTGCAAGAAACCCACCACCATAAAAATGAGGGCAACAAATGAACCACTTAAAAGTCCTTCAATCGAAGGCTGAAATACAGTGTATGGAACAGTACTTTGCATTCACAAAAAATAATTAAATTCTGTTATACAGTTCTACAGTGCAACATGTAGTTAAAAAGACATGTCATACCATATGAAACATGCTAAAACTAGAAGAGTCAGAACAGACTAGAACAGGCTATGCCACAAAGAAAGACACACAGGAGATAGGAATGCTGCTTGGTATGGAAACAGCACAGTCAGCTCACTCTCCTTCCTCATTCCAATGATGCTAACAATGAGAAGCAGGCCATCAACTTTCTATCCCAAAAATTGAACTAGGTACTCAAGTAAGAGATCAGTCCTAACTGAAGTACTTCAAATAGATTAGACATGTATCTCTCTCTGGATATATATCTATCTCTCTCTGGATATATATCTGTAATCCAACATCACTATGTTAGCTTATCACGCTAAACTGTCCCTCAAAGTAAATGAGGTAATAGAAGAAAATTGCTCAGGGAGACAAAAGGGGCCGCAAGCCAATTCCACCATTTTACAATGCTCTGAAGAAACAAATTACATCAGTTTCTGAAACCACACTAAACAAATATGCCCCCTTGTGGAAAAATCCACTAAGCAAATAGATTGTAAAGCTACCTCAGAAAACTACTGCTTTACTATTAAAAAAAGTGCATCATTAAGAGAAACCAGAGTACCATACCAACTTTTTGAGTCCTTTCCAATATCCAGAAGTCTGAAAGATATCAACAGATTTACAAGGTAAGCAGTACAACAGGCTTCATGATGTACATTGTGCCAACAATCAGAAAGACAGTTTTCAAATGCAAGCTTACAGTATTAAATTCTTCCAAGCCGTCTTTCAACATTAACTGGGTTAAAAAAAAAAAAAACACCACTCAAGAGTGTGTAAACACCTCGAGCACACATGAACATTCCAAGCTTGGGTTAAACCCTTTAAATTACAATCTACTCATTATAAAGGACACTGAATAAAACAGTAACACACTTAGCAGCTTTGAATTCCAAACTGTACAATACCAATGCAAGTGCTTTGTATATGGAACTTCACACAAAAACTGAAAAGTAATTCAGTAATGTAAAGTTTGTGAAGTAAAACAGTACCATACAGCATTAAATAATTTACGAGTCAGTCTCACAATTCCCCCTTTAAAGTACCAATTTTCCACAAAATGGGATGACGAAAATCCCATGTAATGTCTTGCTTGCCTCACATCCCTGTCAGCAGCGGTCCACCACCTTAACCTTCCCTGCCAAAGGCAGCATGGCATCCTTTGCCGAAATACACAGTGTATACTTTTACTGATAGGTCCTGCTGCTAAATTAGCAATATACTGGCTGTTTCTACAACAATTAGTAACTCTACTGTACAGTCCATAAAAATCTATGAATATGTAAATATGGAACAGATCTCCACTGAAGGGTCATGCCAAGTCAGACCTGACAATCAACAGATTTTAACTAACACAAGAAACAAGAACTATTACAACTGAAATTGCAAGCAATACCAAAAAAATATGTCAGTGCATGCCAAATAAGTGGTTTTTAAAAACTGTTACCTACTTGTACTACCACCATGTGCTACAGGATGTTAGTGGCAAGCAAGTTTCCTTTTATCATTAGGCCAACCATATCTGTTATGAAAATCCTAGCAATGGAATTAAGTTTACTTAACCATTACTGTTTGGGAATCAATCCTGTTACTGGCTAACTGGAGTTTTAATACAGCAGTATTAAATGTATATGGCAGATTTTTGTTTTATATACACACCTAATATGTCCCAGGTTTATCAATCAATCAACTCCACTACTCATGGACTAGTCTAACATTTTGTCCATTTAGAGCAAGTCCATCAGCAGTATATATATATATATATATATATATATATATATATATATATATATTTTGTTGAACATTGCCCATTTCGCCTTTGGCACAGGTCTTGTATGAAGAGTGTCTCTAAACCAGTCTGGATTCACCTGGTTTAACTTGGCTTTGGATGATTAAAAAGATGACCACATTGTAAAACCAACAACTCACACTGCAGAAATCTTTCTGAAACACTTTTAATGCAAGTTATCATAAAATACACAGCAAAACATAATAAACCCCCTTAACGTTTTACAATTTATGATTGAGAGAACAAATAACTTAACATGCTAAACAGCTACCAGAATAAATTTCAAACATCTGACTCATATTGTTGACCAATGGAAGTACTATTTTAACTTTCTGCTAGCCTCTACACCCTGCACTCTTGTAAGGTTACACACATTTCCTAGCCATGCCATTGCCTTTCTGTTTGTGGCCTGTACTTGCACTTGCATGCTGCATAATTGGATATGTTGCACTGTGGGCGTGAGGTGTTTAATGGTCTGTAGTACTACGTTTTAGTTTCTATTGCCTTCATATGAGGGCGGCATCATAAATTGGAGGGGTGAGGGTGCATTCAGGCAGTTATTCTGCCGTGCCTTGCTTGTATTGCTATAAAATGGTATCACTGACAACAGATTTTCCCAATGGCGCATGATGACCTGACATGAGTTGGGGGTACGGGGCTCCATTCTGATGTTAACATAATGAAGGGGCCAAGGCAACAGTGAAATACGCAAACATAAATTCATAAACTACTCCAAGAACATAAAAGAACTTAAATACTTGCACAAAATAAGGACTTGGTAGACCCTTTCAACAACTGATCTAGTAACCTCTGACTTACATAAATGCATTACAGCAACCTACACTGAGTTCAGATGGACAAAAAATGAGATGGGGAGCAAATGTACTTAATATAAGCCAGACCACAGAAACACTACGTAGAATTCTGAATTCATCTCAGACTTTGGAGTCTTACCGCTAAAGTAAAACGACCACACACAATTATGTATTTAAATTACAACTTCATTTCCTTGGTTGGTTTTCGGGTCATCCTTAGAAAATATAATTCACCATCGATTCTTATTACCACCTGGGATTTTAAACCTCCTGTAATAAAACAGTTCTGACAGCAGTGAGTCGCTTACCATTTCGCTGTAGTTATGAACTTGTTGGTCATTCAGAATGTGGTTGTGATAATACACAAGTACCAAAAATAGAGAAACACAGCCCATATTTAACTTCTGCAACTGAACATTTTCAGATATTCGCTCTCTCATTACGTCTAATAATCAAACTAAACTCACTCGGGTCCTTACTACTGATATAGAAGTAATTACAGTTCTAGGCAACCACCACACAAAAACAGATACAAATAAAGCATTATTTTTTTTTTATATATACACAAAGAACACACGCTTTCCAAATACTTATTAGCACGAGCCTTTTAGTTACAGGACAAAAACTGTACAACCTGTAAAACAATCTGAAAAGACTGCAAAACATCGCAAAAAACTAGAAATTAAAAACGGCATGCACTTCAAGTCAGTGATGTATGTACCTTCCTAAGCCTACATCAAGCAACTTGCTGCATGAATGGAAAAAAGGATGCAATAAAAAGCAAGACACGCATTGCTGTCACTAGAATAAAGGAACAGCAAAGCCAGCTCATATTCTAATGTAAGTGTACATGCAGCTTTGCCACCTGGAAATTGCACCTCCTGGCAGTCATTTTAAGAGCAAGCAGCTTAAAAATAAACAGATCTCAAAACACTAGAGGTGATTGCTGTATATATAGAAAAAAAAAACAATGCCACTCAAAATATTAAGGCCAAAATGCTGCAACAATGCCACTCAAAATATTAAGGCCAAAATGCTGCAACAATGTCAGTTATTTAAGAAAACACCTATACATATACACACACTTGTCAGTGTCAATAATGCAAAATAAATGAAATAAAACCATTTAAAAATTGAGAAACAATTTTGACTAAGCATGTACTACTGGACAAAACAAGTCACTTTTGAGGAACCAACTATTTCTGTACAATAAGAAACCTTTAATACCCCCCTGATCCTTGCACCATAGTAAAAAAATCCTGCAAAACAACATCTACATTTTACGTCAACAATAACCCAGCATTTTACTCACATAACTTACAATTCTTTACCAAATGGAAAATCTGCACCACAAGGGTGCATTTTAGACTTGGAAAAATTGAATAAGCGAAGTGCCAAGTTAATCTTGGTGCATTCCACTTCTTCACAGATCAGCAAAAGTTCTCCACATGAGCAAGAAATCAATACAAGAAAATGCAGTTGAACGACTTATGCGTGCTAGCAGCTGGAAGTTATAGTAACTGCACAGTAGTGAGGCAACTAAAACTAGTACTGTACAGCAGACAGACAAAGTGAGCTAACCACCTAACTTTACTCAGGACCACTGCTAGTTGGTCACGAGAGCCTGCTAGTATCATGACTACACAGATATTGAGCTTTGTCTTGACTGGCAAGTTTCACTTTCTATCTAGTTAACTTAAGAAAAACAACTTTCAATAGTGGCTGCATTATGTGACCCAGCTTTTCATCTTAAAGGTGAGCACAAACATATAATGCATACATATGCATCATGCGCATAATCATCACTTCAGATTCCTACAAATAATGACAAGGTCATGCATAAGCACTTGATACAGTAAATGAAAGGGGGAAAATGGAATACACAAAAAAAACCCCACTTTGCACAACCTTGGTTTTAATCCACTCATCAGAACCGAAAAACACCTACAACCAGTCTCCTCAAAAAACACCAACATTTCTTAAATAGCTATGTATACAGAGTAAAACAATGACGGCAGAAATTCACTCAATACTCCTACAACTGTATTACATGTATGACAATTAAGTATTATCAGCAAGCATGAGGATGTCTACAGGCCAGAACAGAATTACTGGAGTAAGGGACTGTAAACTGCAGTGCTAAGCAACAATGTATCCTAATGTTCAAGTGAACACAGGTGATGGGATACAGTCTACTGAACCAGCACAGATTTTACAATTACTCAAGTTTTTGGACTAACACGAGTCTTTCAAGTAACCCTCAAGAGACACCACACTCTTCCCCAAATCCTCCATCAAGGCAAACAGCTACTCGCATCAAAACTACATCATGGTGGTTTGAATGCCTTTTACTTATACAATGTCTGACACTGATTTCAGTCACCTTTCTTAACTTATTCCAATGTTCACATATAAACAATGCATCTTTTATCACAACTTCCAGTAATAAAGCATCATTTTCTTCACCAAGGACAAATGCACTTCTACTAAAAGTCTGTACTAGCAAAGTACCTCATATGAGTCTGAATGTGTTTTACATCCTAGTCTCATGAAAGAGGAAATAGTTACCCTGTGTTTGTGCCCCCAACCATCATCTCTGTGCTTTAAACTGTACTGGCTTCCCCACCTTGCCAGATGACAGCTATACACACCATGTTAGCCAAGTGGCAAATCTTCTTCTTAAGTCGATAGGAGGCGCTGTAAAACAAATCTCAGACATGCTAACAGCCCTTCCCCCATCGCAGCCTTACACTACTCAACAAGAAGGGCGCCCCCTTGCAGCCGACATACAAACTACATTTAAAGCACAGGCTGCAGTGCATTTTGGGTGGGGGCTGATATGCCACAAACACGCATGAATGGTGTTTTAACCTCCACCCATTTCATGCAAACACCGTCTGGCATCTATACCCTGTAAACTATATTTTGTTGACACAGCAGTATAAGTAATCCGTGTGACCCAATCCATGGAGATCACTGCAGCAGACATGCCACTAAAAAAAGAAAAGGAAAAAAAAAAAAAAAAGAAAAAAGGTCGGATCTTACTAAAAATAACCACCACTGTTTATGCATTATAAGAAGCACTACCATTCAAATAAAAGCAGCAGATTATGCTTATGATATATATTATATAAAAAAGACATGGTAAACCGTTTTTGGCTAAAGGTGTAGTAGCTGTGCAATTACGATCAGAACTCACTACTGATATGCCGAAACAGAACAGACTCATTTCAAGCAGCTATAAATCGCAATACACATTACTTAAAGATGTTGACCAAAGCGAAGGATGTGCCCATCATTCACTAATCCACTGAAACCTGCAGCATTTCACGATCGGACACAGCTGATAATACCTGCAATACACAGCCAAGCATGCATCATTCAGCTACTTGCATTATCATCTCAACCTACATTTAACTCGGACACCGGCCTGCAGCTGATCGGTTTCTTGCATAGCGAACCCAGTTAGCAATCTCTACTAAAAAGCACGTTGCATTACAAAGCGCGGCGCAGCATCATTTTTGACAGCTGTCTTAACTGACAAATTGAAAAGGAACGCTGTTTGGTCATCAAGCCTAAGCTGATCGCTACGACCCGCTTGTTCTATGTTGCTGTCAAGGCCATAGAAGCCGGCAGTGAAGCTAAGAAATCATGCAGATAGCTTGTAGAAATATATTCCTAGGCAACACGAACAATTCACAACACCACTAACAACATTAAAATGATCCTACCTCAAAAAACTAGGGTGCTCACACAGTTGTGGAGACATTACTTTTCACAATCCTGGAGGAAAAAAAAGCGGCAGTTAGCACTGTGGCATCCTACCTGGGCTTCGCTTGTTAAACAGCTCCTGCACAATACCGGTCTGCAGCAAGATCCAATAAGTCCGGCAGGTAATGATCCGTTTGACAGCAGAGGTGTCAGGATGATGCAGCCCAACGTTTGCAACACCGGGGTAAGAACTGCATTCCAAATTCCGGACTGACAAAGGCGCGCGCAGGCACACTGATTGATACAGAAGAGGAAAGGGGAAAACGTGTCTACAGACCGGCGCAATACACCGAGGAGTACAGGAAGGGAGATGGGTAATCTCCAGGAGAACTGAAGAGCCCAAGCCGCATTGGAAACAAAGGGCGGCCCTCACTGTAATTCTCTCTGTCTTCTCTCTCTCCTCCGCCTCACAGACAGATCGACGAAGTGCCGCTTTTTACCATCGGGGAAATCGAAAGGACCGAAAGAGGGAGCTCGTTCAAATTTGCCTCATCAAAAAGACATCTGGTGATTCAGGGTCAGATACAATACTGTCCCTTTCAACTTACTAAATAGGTCCAGTGCGTATAAAACATACGGAGTAAATAACATTACATTACAGAGTATCCTAATTTCCAGTTAAAAACAATACCCTCAACTAAAACCTCCCCTTGCCAAAATGGCGTCCGAAAAGAACGGAACTTACGTCAGTACTTTATTAGCATAAGGGACTTATTGTCCAACAGAGTGCAGACTTGAGGTAGATTTTAAGGTAAAGTATCTTAGTTCATTTGTTTGTGATTTTGACTGCTACTTTTAAAAGTACATCAGAAGGAAACATAGGGTACTTCCCACCAGAATGGATAAAGTCATAAATTACATAATCTAATAGGGTGTGTTCTCACGAGATTTGCTGTTGCTCAAAATATAATAATGTTCTCTAACTCCACCAGGGGGCGTAATTCAATAATAGCAGAACTTTGGCGCTGCGCATTTGCTACCAGTGGAAATGGCGCCTTCTTCTGGCTAAGCCGCGGAGGTATACTAGACCGCGAAGCTCGTCTTACAGAGCTCAGTAGTCAGGTGGTTGTGTGAGCTATTCCTCCGTTAATGATATCAGCACTTTTTTATAGAGTTATCATAAATGTAAGCATTGTTTTCATAGTTATTAGTACATAAGGACTCATAACTGGAGAGGAGTTAAGAGCAGTAGTGTGTTCACCTTTGTTGAAAGACAACTTTGCATAACATGGGTCATTTTGAAGACTCACTTATGGACCCAAGGTGTCAAATGTATTACATTATCGCATATGGCCCTGATGAAGATCCATATTGACTAGTTGAAGCTAGTTAGGGGTGATAGTCTTGCAATGATGGCCAAGTAGGTACTATTAAGTTCTGGGAGAGAAGTAAAATAGTATTGTTTCAAAGTTTAGTTTTAAACCAGCTGAACAATACTTCTGAACCTTTTAATTAAGGTTCCTATTTACATATGGATGTAATTAATGACAAGATGATTTCTGAAAGCCATGCACAAATTTATTTGTATTCTGAAAAGTATTGTTTTAAAAGGCAGATGTCATAAATTTCAGAAGTTTTAAGATCATATCTATTCTGGTGCAATTATGTATTATGCAGGTACAGTGTATAGTACTATATAACTGATTATTATAATAGCTAAAGTAGAATTAGGTAGAGGAGTTTTAGATATATGATGCTAAGACATTTTAATTCATAATTAGAAATTGAATAAAATTTGTTGTACACAGGCTCTTTTACAAGGATTGCATTCTCACTCTGCAATAATAGAACCATGTTGGTTGATTTTTTTTGCATTATATTCAGAAGTGCCATCCTAAATTTGAAGAAAAAAATCATGCATTTCTTAGATAATCCATCTCATCAGCCATTTCAGAACACACACACAAACACATACATATATATATATATATATATATATATATATAT
>NC_056746.1:927086803-927111803 GCF_019279795.1 Protopterus annectens
TATTCATTTCGGCATCATTAAATACAGTAACCGTAATTGGAACTCAAGCAACCAGCACTCTCAAGAAACTGGCAAAAAAATATCGGAGAAATACAGTACAATTTTCATGTGTTGCACTGTGTTTCACCCCCGCAGAAACATACCTTACATTTGTAGAGTTTTAGAGTTTTAAAAAGGACGATAGGAATAAAGTCCCTCTCTCCCCAGCCTGAGAACAAGTCAAACCAAACAAATAGTATAGGGTGCAGTATTAGTCAGGCCTGTTTTTAATAGCAACTCTCAAGAAACCAGAAACTACAGTTATACGGCATCTACCAATCCCCATGGGTGCTGGTTAAGTGAATGTTTACTGTAGAACTAGATAGTACAATTTTAACTGACATTCATACATACATACATACATACATACATAAATAAATAAGTAAACAGACATACACATTGTATGTGAAATTGTGATTTCATTTGTTTTAAAAATAAACACGCAAGCAGACACACAGGTCTCATGTGAAAGCATGGTTTTATCTATTTGACTATTTCGCAACTAATGACCTATCTAGGCATACATAGCTATTTTTGATATAATGTAACAGTTGTACAGTGAAACAGTGTAAAGTGCAACTAAGAGCAAATGTGATATTTTGTTGCAGAGAATTTGCTGATCAGTCACGACAGATGTCTGTAATATACACTCATTAGTTTAATGAATACCATTACACCTAAAAATAAAACATAAATAAAAAATGAATGCATCCCTGGATATGTAACATAGCCAGTCGATTAAACAACTTATTTATATTTACACATTTTGCATACATGAACATACATACAAATATTTTAGGCATGGCCAATAATGACCTTCTAGCTTGCAAATATATTAGAACAGTCATTCCAGTGAAGGACCAAATAACAATCCTTTGTTGAGGTCCCGAAAAACCACTGCTCGGACAAAAAGTTTAAAAGCGATGTACTTTATTCCAAGTGAAGACCCAACAGAAAAACTTTGTTCAAAGCATACAAATGTTTCCTGGTTAAGCGCTGTCATCTGCAGAAATGCAAATTTCATCAGAACCAAGATCAAGGCGCTTGAAACTCTTTTTAAAACCTGATTTTGGCGCCAAAAATTAAAACCCCATTAAATTAAGGTAACAATAAGATATCACTATGAAAATAGAATATGACTATAAAAAAATGTACAAAAATGTTTAACTTCCAAAATAAACAACCTACTTGTTTAGTTAAAGTAATAAATATAATGCTTTGGATAAAATGTACTAATAAACTGAACTGTCCAGAAAGTCAGTCTGTTAATAAGAAGAGACAATCCATTAACATAAATCAATCTATTAATAAAAATGGTTTAATACTAATGTGATCATTCAATCCAGGACAAGTAGTGGCGTCACATAACATTTGCCACTTACTTTCTAATAGTCCCAAAAAATTTTTCCAGTTGCCTTTGCAACCTTTGGAGTCGATATGATCAATGACACTAAAAAGAAAAGTGTGTTCCTGCCCTCTATCTAAAACATGTTTACTTAGAGCATTGTTACTATCATGTTTTTTGATCTTGTATAAATGCTCGTAAATTCTAGTTTTTAATTTTCTCTCAGTCTTCCCAATGTAGTATGCATTACATATTATACATGTGGCGACATAAACTACTCTAGATGTATTGCAATTACCTACTAAACTAACCAATCTGGTTTTGGTAATGTTATTCAATGTTATTATCTTAGCTTCATTAATATTCTTACACTGATTACAGGCGCCACATTTAGTTGTTCCTTTTTTGTTAGTGTCCTTATCCCTCGCCTTCTTGGTAGCCTTTTTGCCCTCCAACATGTTTTTAATGTTTGAGGATGTTTTGTAAACACATTTTGGGGTAGTCCCCACTATTTTCCCTACTTCTTCTGATAAAGTTAAAATGTTCCAGTGTTTTACTAAAATTTCTTTTATTACGTTTGTGTAAGGGCTAAACATAATCACACAAATGTTGGTGTTGTTATAATTGTCCCTCTTGTTGGAGTTAAAAGGTTTTCCCAACAAGGGTGGGTACTTGTGACCCCATTCCTTTTTGACAAAAGTAACTATAGGAGTTAACATGGAGTCTGGATACCCTCTGTTGGTAAACATGTTGTAAATATTGTCCAATTCTTTTTCCATAATATTTTTGTTGGATGACATACGTGCTGCACGTATGCATTGACCTTTAAACACGTTTTTGAAACCATGAGGTGGGTGACTACTCCCATAAAATATATAATCATTGGAGAAGGTGTCCTTCCTGTAAATTCTTGATTCAAAACCTTTTGTACTGTTGTTGACGTAGGTGTCTAGATATGAAATCCCTTCCTTTTCTACCTTATAAGTAAATTTCAAAAAACAAGTCGTCTTGTTTAAATAATCAATGAAACTCTTAATTAGGTCTTCAGGTCCCTTCCAAAGAATGAATAAATCGTCAAGGTATCTTGTGTAATATACCATGTGTTTATAGTATTCACTAGGGAATATGTATAGAGATTCCCATTCTAACATGACCAGGTTGGCGAACACAGGGGCACAAGAAGCGCCCATAACTCCAACAAGAGGGACAATTATAACAACACCAACATTTGTGTGATTATGTTTAGCCCTTACACAAACGTAATAAAAGAAATTTTAGTAAAACACTGGAACATTTTAACTTTATCAGAAGAAGTAGGGAAAATAGTGGGGACTACCCCAAAATGTGTTTACAAAACATCCTCAAACATTAAAAACATGTTGGAGAGCAAAAAGGCTACCAAGAAGGCGAGGGATAAGGACACTAACAAAAAAGGAACAACTAAATGTGGCACCTGTAATCAGTGTAAGAATATTAATGAAGCTAAGATAATAACGTTGAATAACATTACCAAAACCAGATTGGTTAGTTTAGTAGGTAATTGCAATACATCTAGAGTAGTTTATGTCGCCACATGTATAATATGTAATGCATATTACATCGGGAAGTCTGAGAGAAAATTAAAAACTAGAATTTACGAGCATTTATACAAGATCAAAAAACATGATAGTAACAATGCTCTAAGTAAACATGTTTTAGATAGAGGGCAGGAACACACTTTTCTTTTTAGTATCATTGATCATATCGACTCCAAAGGTTGTGAAGGCAACTGGAAAATTTTTTTGGGACTATTAGAAAGTAAGTGGCAAATGTTATGTGACGCCACTACTTGTCCTGAATTGAATGATCACATTAGTATTAAACCATTTTTATTAATAGATTGATTTATGTTAATGGATTGTCTCTTCTTATTAACAGACTGACTTTCTGGACAGTTCAGTTTATTAGTACATTTTATCCAAAGCATTATATTTATTACTTTAACTAAACAAGTAGGTTGTTTATTTTGGAAGTTAAACATTTTTGTACATTTTTTATAGTCATATTCTATTTTCATAGTGATATCCTATTGTTACCTTAATTTAAAGGGGTTTTGATTTTTGGCGCCAAAATCAGGTTTTAAAAAGAGTTCCAAGCGCCTTGATCTTGGTTCTGATGAAATTTGCATTTCTGCAGATGAAAGCGCTTAACCAGGAAACATTTGTATGCTTTGAACAAAGTTTTTCTGTTGGGTCTTCACTTGGAATAAAGTACATCGCTTTTAAACTTTTTGTCCGAGCAGTGGTTTTTCGGGACCTCAACAAAGGATTGTTATTTGGTCAAGTTTTTGCTACTTCGTAGTGTGGTACTGTATTCCAGTGAAGGAGACATTCTTAAAAAATTCTGAAGTAGTGCTTACTTTATTATAATTAGAAATGTTATGCCATGTGTCAGCTACTCTTACAGAGAACAGATTACTACATCTCTCATTCCTGTGTCATCTCCTACACAGATTGTCTTCTTAACTACGTTTTGATAACTGTAAACATTCCTAGAGGTAGTCATCTCTAATTACTTTCTTAATAAGGTCTCCACTTAAATATCAATATGAAATGGATTAAAAAGTTCAAATATTTTAATCTTTTGTAATAACTGAAACTTTCAGATCCATGCATGCCCTGGGTATATTTTCGCTGTGCTTCTTCCAATATTCTTATGCAAATTTTATTACAAGATTTTTAATTCTTAGTGCATACTCTAATTTGGGTCTAGTGCTGCAGTGGTGCTGCGATTAGCATTGTCGCCTCACAGCAAGAGGTTCTCTGGTTTGGTTCTCAGCTGGATCGAACTTCGAGCGAACTTTAAAGACATGCAGGTAGGTGCTTGAGTGTGTGTGTGTCTTCTGTGAAGGTTGGGTGCTGGGCTGGCAACTTGACACCATAAAAATCCACTGCCAATCAAGAGCAGACCGGTGATCCACTGTGGCGATCCATAACCGGGAAAAGCCAAAAGACTTTTTACTCTAATGTGGTTCTAGTGTATCTTGCAAACCATCATAGTTTCATAGGTTTATAGGTAGGCACTAGGCTATTGGCCCTAGGGCCTGTATAAGCCTAGCCAAAAAGGTACCCTGGCTTTCGCCACCCAAGAAAAGTATTTTCCTGTGCCCCTGTCGAGCAGAGCCCCAGAGGGGATCCCCAGGGTGAATTTCCTATTTCCCATCCAATCATCAAGATTTTTCTTGAAGAGTGCTAATGAGGAGCTGTGTTTGATATAGATAGGTAGTTTGTTCCAGAGTATGGGAAGTCTCTGGGACAGGAATCTATTTCTCCAGCATGTTCTGTTTATTGTAGCAACAAGGTTTAGGTCCCTAAAGCATGTAGCTCAGAGGGATTGGGATTTCTTTAAGTGGAGCATGTACAACAGCTCTGGGTTTGACATAGCTTTGTATGTTAGGCAGTGATCAACTCTGAGTAGGCGATATGCGATGGAGTAAAACTGGAGTTTTTTTAGATGGCCTGTGTAGGGCATCTGTTTGAGGCCAGTAATCCCCTTTGTGAAATATTTCTGTGGCCTTTCCAGTTGTTGTAGATGTCTTGTGAGGTACATACCAAAAGGGGTGTTGTACTCCATAATGGGTCTAATGAGTGCCGAGTAGAGGGGAACAATGACCTCTTTTTTCCTGGATAAGAAACCTTTTGTGATGAGGTGTGCCACGTAAAAAGATTTCCTGACTACTGTGGCGATGTGATTATCAAAGGAGAGACTACTGTCCACCTGTGTCCCAAGGTCTCTTATCACACTTTTGGTGTTAAGTAGACTACCACCTATGTGGTAGCTCATGGGTACAGAGTTTTTACCAAAGGTGATGACAATGTACTTTTGGCATTGAGCTTGAGGTCATGGCTTTGGCACCAGGCATCTGTCTCAGTCAGGCCCATTAGTAGGATGTCCACATCGTTAGGAGTTTCGATTATGGCTCCTAGTTTGCAGTCATCTGTGAAATTCATTAGCCAAAGAACTTCTGTGTTAGCCTGTACTTCTGAAAAGTAGATACCAAACAGGAGAGGACCCAGGACTGAACCTTATGGTACTCCACTAGTCAATGGTCTGAAGTCGGATTTGGAGTCTGCTACTTTAACAGTGTGGGTTCTGTCAGTGAGCCAGTTGGCAACCCATCTTGTGACATACAGATTTATACCAAGTTTAGTGAGTTTATCTATAATTCCAGAGTGGGGGATGGTGTCAAAAGCCTTGGCAAGATCTAGATAGGCTGTGTGAACCACCTTACCCTCATCTACGGCTTTGGTGACTGCTTCAAAGAAGTCAATCAGGTTTAGGAGGCATGATCTGCCTTTTACAAACCCGAACTGGGTGGGGTCCAGAGTTTGGAGATTACCAATGTCTTTGTTTATAAGTTCCATGATGATATGTTCCATGGCCTTGCAGACCAGGCTCATTAGGCTAATGGAGCGATAGTTCCCAGGGTCCATGGTGGCTCCCCCTTTGTGGAGTGGGATAACCGTTGCTGTGCACAATTCATTGGCACAAGGCTTGAGGTGAGGCTATGATTGAACATGGTGCTTAGGTGGAGTGCCAGTTCATTCTGTAGTTTGTGTAGAACGCAACCTGGGATGTTGTCAGGTCCCATGGATTCTGTGTTCTTGGTTTTGGAGAGTGTGGTTTTTACCTGTGCAGCCATGATTACAGGAACTTTGCATTCTTCCAGTATAGAGATGGGCCCTTTAGGGGGTGAGAGAGGGGTAAAGTTAGCACTGAACCTATCTGCCAGGATGTTGGCAATATCAGTTGGTTCTGTATATTTAGTGTCATTGTGCTGTAGCTCAGAGCAGATCTGAGTGTTGCCATTGAGATTCTTGACATAGCTATAGAATGCTTTGTGGTTGTCTTTAGAGTCAGTGGCAATTTTGTTTTCGTAACTACCTTTGGAGGATTTTATGAGGGATCTCAGCTTCTTACTGAGGCTGACCAGGGAATTCCTCCAATCATGGGATTTTACTCTTTTTTGCAACAGTTTCTTTCTTCTGTTGTAGAGTTTGTCTGTGGCAGGGGACCACCAGATTGGCTTCCTCTTTTTGAAGGATAGCGTCTTGGTTCTGTTAGGGATAGAGCGATCCATGTGCTCGTGTAAGTGCTTATAAAGTGCATTTGTCCGTCAGCATGGGTGTCATGAAGTTTGCCACTTCTGTCTTAAGAAGCGTGAAGTTGGTTTTGGAGAAATTATTTACTGTGATTTCCCTAATGGGGGGTGGGGTGGGATGTGGATGTCTAGGGTGATTACCTTGTGGTCAGATCTGACTAACAAGGAATTGACCTCTGGAATCATACATAAATTTATCAAGCTGGCCATTAATTCCAATGTCACCCAATGGGCCGCCAACTGCTGTACTGGCACAACCCATACTGTATACCCACACCAACCTGAGCCCCAGACAAGTGACAGTTGGAGTACCTTAGGGTTCAGTCCTGGCACCGCCCTTGTTCGGTATCTACTACTCTGAAGTACAGTCCAACAGTAAGGGACACCAGCAAACAAAGGTCGCAGATAACTGCACACTGGGAGCCACTATAGAATCCCCACATGATGTGGATATTCTACAGAAGGGCCTTACAGAAGGACATGCTTGGTGCCTGAGCCATGGCCTCAAGATCAATGCCAAGAAATATATAGTCATCCCTATTGGGAAGGGACATGTACCTGTGAAGTACACATAGGTGGCAGTACACTAAAGTGTGATAACAGACTTAGGGACACAGGTGGACAGTGGTCTCACCTTTGATAACCACATCTTCACAACAGTCAGGAAACCCACCTATGTGGCACACCTCCCACTAAGGGCTTTACATCCAGGAAAAAGGGCCCATTGTTCCACTGGATGCATCTCTCAGTAAACCCAGTACAGACTACAATGGCCTGTTATGTATGTACCTCACAAGACATCTGCAACAAGTTGAGAGGCTGCAGACATACCTCACGAAATGACCACAGGCCTAAACCAGATGCCCTATGCTGACCGTCTGAAAATCATCCAGCTATACTCTGTCACGTATTGTGTTCTCAGAGACAATCTTTGTTTAACATACCATGCCATGACAAACCCACAGCTGTTGGACATGCTACACTTAGTGAATTCCAAACCCTCACAGCCACATGCTCCAGGGATCCAAATCCTGTCATCACAATGAACAATACATGCAGGAGGGATGCGTGCCTGACCTAGAGACTCCCCAGACTCTGGAATAGACTGCCCATACATGTCAAGCAGAGTGCCTCTTTAGCCCTCTTCAAAAGGAAGCTGGACGATTGGATGGGACATTTACCTTGGGGATCATGTCAGCTGCCCTGCTAGACTGGCGTGCAGGGAAGTATATATTGTGGGAAGTCATAGCCAGAGAATTGTCATGTCTAGGCATGTTTAGGCCCTAGGGCTGATAGCCTAGTATCAACGTATGACCCTATGAACTACACTTTCCATTGCCCAAACTTGACAATGTTGCTGATGTCATTCACTTTGAAATACATCTTTGGGGAAGGAGTAGCCCAGTAATCTCTGGTGTGTCCTATAACAGCGTAATGCTGTAGTGTGATATACTAGTTTGGTAGGGGTTCTATTCCCAGACATGGTAAGTGTGGATGTTTGTTTGTCTGTGTAGGGGGCAATGCTTTTGAGGCCATTCACATTCACTACAAACTCCATTGCCCTTCTTTGGCAAGCCTGCTGATATCATTTAATTTTAAATACACCTTTGGGGAAGGAGTAGCCCAGTAATCTCCGTGGTGTGTCCCATAACTGTGTAATGTGTAGTGTGATATACTAAATAGGTAGGGGTTCTATTCCCAGACATGGCAAGTGTAGATGTAGAGCAATGCTTTTGAGGCCATTCACAGTCACTACAACTTCCATTGCCCTTCTTTGGCAAGCCTGTTGATGTCATTCACATTGAAATACACATTTGGGGAAAGAGTAGCCCAGTAATTTCTGTGGCATGTGCTATAACTGCATAATGCTGTAGTGTGATGCACTAGTTAGGTAGGAGTTTCAATCCCAGACATGGCAACTGTGAGACATGGTGTGTGTGTGTGTGTGTGTGTGTGTGTGTGTGTGTGTGTGTGTGTGTGTGTGTGTGTGTGTGTGTGTGTGTGTTTGTCATTCGTATCCTCTGTGGAGGTGGCTGTGAGTGTGTAACAACTGGACTCATTGTGGAGTGGGTTTTGCAAATTTCTTATATGGTGGGCCTATTATATGTCACAATGTCCACCTTACAAGGATAACAGATGTCAAACAGCAGAGTGGCTGCGGTTGACAATCCATACCCCTACATGTGATATCAAGGCCTGGTGAACAATTTAGGCAACCCTTGTATTACCCAGAGAACACTCTCAACCCATGTCTCGTACACAAACATACTTGGCTAGGCAGCAGCCACTTTGTTGGTAGTTCCCAGCATATTGCCACAGATAGTAACCATGGTGTGATTGCAGCAGACTACAGAGAGCATGGCACCCTGTCCCATCACTACAATAGGCACATAATTGCATGCAGTGCTCCTTCACTATGTTCCACACTGGACACCTGCAACAACTGTAGTGCCATCAAATGAAACCGACAAAGGACATACCATGCCTTAAACACATGCCCTGCATGGACAGATGCCACTGATACCAGGGAATACCTGTATCATGCTGTCAATGTAGGTGCAGGGTCAACCTGGTGTCCATTGCCAGTTCCCACCACAAGAGGCCAGGAATAGCACATTTGATGATAACAATCTGTGTACACAACAAGCCCCAGACATCCCATGTACACTTCTACATGTCAGAGAACATGCACATGGGATGTGTGCACATCCCAGACACCATCCATGTCATGGACTATAGAACCCATACAGCATTGCACAGCACTGGCCACCCACAATAGTAACCCAGATGACTGGATGGTGAATATGATACCCACCTGTCTGGGCCAATCCAGACACTACACTCCTGAGCCACACTGCAGACCATTTTCATGTGGCCTGATGCCAAAGGTATACCATTTATCTAGCCTTGTTCAGCCTTCTGGCACAGTCAACCACTAAACACCTGTGAAGCAATGCACCCATGCATGTCAGTACTGGCAACCTGTGTGTGTGTGTGTGTGTGTGTGTGTGTGTGTGTGTGTGTGTGTGTGTGTGTGTGTGTGTGTGTGAATGTATGTGTGTGTGTGTGTGTGTGTGTGTGTGTGTGTGTGTGTGTGTGTGTGTGTGTGGAGTATAATGATTTTGACCCCATTCACCCTCACTACACCTCCCATTGGCCTACTGAAGCATGCCTTCTGGTGTCATACACCTTCACACATCCTTTGCCCATATATCATCCTGATAACCCCTGTGGTGCATGTGATACCTGCGTATTACTGTATTGCGGCAAACTAGCTAGTTAGGAAGTTTAATCCTGACCCTGTCAACTGCGTTAATGTGTGTGTGTGTTCCTGAAAGAGTGTGGCTGTATCGATGTTGACACCAGTTCATGTGGACAGGCACGTGTACTACACCTACCGTATCCCTGCTATATCACTGTTGCAGATGTCACTCACCATCAGATATACCTTTGGGCAGCTCCCCAACATGAAAGCTCTGTGGCGCCTGCAATAACTGCATAGACATGTGATAATACATAGTCAGGCAGGGGGTTGAAATCCTGTACTGGTATGTATGTGTCACAAACATGCTTGGGTTTTACTCCCCCACCCCATCCCTATTTTCCTTTGTCTCTGTCTGTCTTTTTCACTCCCTGTCTGCTGGATGTGGATAAGTACACCTGCTTTGCTTAGGCAGCAGCAGCGTGTGTCTTGTAAGCGATGCTTATGATCAGCTGATGGCCTCTACACAAATCGCAGTTCCCTACTAGCTGATTGCATGTGGAACAGCTGTGGTAACATTCCCATAGCCAGTTGCATGGACACACACTCCAATACCTAGGAACATCATGTGGGTGTTGGCCTTTTCATACACTGTGAGCATGAACTCATGTAGGTGTTTGGCAAACAGCATCACAGATGGTATTGGGATATACCTCTAGCAACATACACTGTGGAGACAGGCCAACAAACAGGAGGTGGATGTGCCAGACATGACTACAGAATGTAAGTGTTGCTCTTCTGCATTTGGAGTAATGTTGGTTTAACAGGATGTGTGTGGATATGGCTGGTCTACATGATTTAATACCTGTCATGACAGTGTTATGTGTTTGAGGAAACTCCCACCTGTAGGGTTATCTGCAGACTGGGCAGTGTTTGGAGTCTTATGTTTCTTGTGTTACTGACAGATCACCTATCTTAGAACTGCAGAAGCATAGTCTGAGGATTGCTCTCAGTGCACGGTGACAGCCATGAGAGTTACTGACTTCATATCTCTCATAGGACATATGTCACAACAAACCCTGCTACAACAGTAAATTTATGAGGGTATCACAGCAACATGCCAATATTGGCCCAGTGTTTGTGGCTACAGCCACAAGTCTGTCAACTTTTGTACATATGTCATGCAGTAAGAGGTGCATATGTTCTGTACACCATTATTTATTTACATCATACCTGATAACAAGCCAGTCAGATATCAGACTGCTAGACATGTTATGTATAGTAGGGGTTATTTCTGAGGACATAACCTGAGCATTCTGCGGTTGTGTATACAGTAGTGGGGTCTGTGCACTTATGGTGATTGTCAACATTATGCATATTGTGAATACGTGCCTTGGCCTGTGTACAGACTATGGTAGATGTCATTGTTCTTGGTTCATAGGTTCATAGGTTCATAGGTTCATACTAGGCTATCTGCCCGAGGGCATTTACAAGCCTAGCCCATCGTTTTGTGGCTTACGCCACCCCTTTAGTATGGGGAACTATACCCATTATTTTGCTGTGCCTCTGTCGAGCAGTGACACTGAGGTAATCCCTGGGGTATATCTGCGATCTCCCATCCATTGGTCAATATTTCTCTTGAACAAGGCCAGCGAGGTGCTCTGCCTCACATGTACCGGGATTCTGTTCCACAGCATAGGGAGTCTTTGGGTGATGAATCTATCCCTCCAGCACGTCCTATTAATAGCCGTGTCGAGGTTTAAGTCTCCGCCCTTGTGGCTCTGATGGATCTAGATTTTTGAGGTGAAGCATATTCATCAAATCTGGGTTTGACATGGCCTTGTATGTTAGGCAAAGGTCACCTCTGAGCAAGCGGTGGCGACTGAATAGAGCTGGAGTTCTTTCAGTCTGGCAGCATAGGATAGATTTTGAGACCCTTTATCCTTTTGGTGAGGAACTTTGTGGCCTCTCCAGCTGCTGCAAGTGTCGGGTCAGATACATTCCAAATGGGGCATTGTACTCAATCATTGGTCTGATGAGTGATGAGTAAAGGAGACTATAACCTCCCTTGATCTAGATGAGAATCCCTTCATGATAAGGTGGGCAATGTAGAAGGTCTTCCTAACTACTTTAGCTACATGGGTGTCGAATGACAGACTACTATCAACCTGGGTCCCCAGGTCTCTGATAACTTCTTCTGTGCTCAGTGGATTGCCTCCTATTTGGTAGCTAGGGGTAACCTTGTTTTTCCCGAAGGGTATGACTATGCATTTTTTGGCATTTAACTTTAGGCCGTGGCTCTGGCACCAGTTATCCGTTTCTGTGAGACCCTTCTGAAGGATATCTGTGTCAGATGTGTTTTCTACTATGGCCAGTTTGCAGTCATCTGCAAACTTTGTCAGCCATAACCCTCCTGTGTTTGCTTGTACTTCAGAAAAGTAGATGCCAAACAAGAGTGGGCCCAGGACTGAGCCCTGTGGGACACCACTTGTGACAGGCTTTGAGTCTGACATGGCGCCAGCAACTCTGACCCTGTGGGTTCTGTCACTCAGCCAGTTTGCAACCCATCTTGTGATGTATGGGTTAACATTTAAGCTGATGAGTTTTTCAATGATACCCGAGTGGGGTATTGTATCGAAGGCCTTAGCCAGATCGAGGTAGGCTGTATGGACTGCCTTTCCCTCATCAATGGCTTTGGTGACTGTTTCAAAAGTCAACCAAGTTTAAAAGGCATGATCTGCCTTTGACAAAGCCAAACTGGGTTGGATCCAAAGTCTGCAAATTCCCAATGTCTTTATTTATGAGGTCCATTATGATCCTCTCCATGGCTTTGCAGATAAGGCTTGTCAAGCTAATGGGCGGTAATTACCAGGGTCGGTGGAGGCACCGCCTTTGTGAAGTGGGACCACAGTTGCAGTGCGCCACTCCTGGGTGCGTATCCAGAGGTAAGACTTTGATTAAACAGCTGTCCTAGCTGTGGGTTTAATTCCTCATTGAGTTCGTGGAGCACACAGCCGGGGACACAATCAGGTCCCATGGATGCTGTGTTTTTTGCTTTGGAGAGAGCATTTCTCATTTGGGCGCTGGTGATGTTTGGGGGCTGCAATCATTTGGTATAGATATCTCTCCTTTTGGGGAGGGGTGAGAAGTTTGCACTGAACCTGTCAGCCAGTATGTTGGCAATGTCTGTAGGATCAGTAATCTTCACATCATTTTGAACTAGTTCTGAGCATATCTGGGAGTTTCCTCCTAGGTTTCTAACATAGCTAAAGAAGGCCTTATGATTGTCTTTTGAGTCTTTAGCTATTTTTCTCTCGAAATTTGCTTTGGATGATTTTATGAGAGCTCTTAGTTTTTACTTATAGTGATCAAGGGTGTCTTACCTTTTAAGGATTTTGCTCTATCTTGTAGTAGCTTCCTCCTTTTGTTGTAGAGTTTGTTTATGGCTGGGGTCCACCAGACTGGACGCTTGCCTTTGGTACAAAGAGTCTTTGTTTTGCTTGGGATTGCCTTATCCATGCAGTCCTGCAGGTGCTGGTAGAAGGCATTTGTAAGTGATTCAGCGGCTTGAGTACTGTTTTCCGCGGCTCGGGGCCTTAAAGGAGACCACACTAGTCTTTAGAAGTGTGAAGTCGGCTTTTGGGAAGTTCTTTACTGTGGTCTTTTTATTTCAGGTGGGGTGGGATGAGGACCTCCAGCGAGATTAGTTTGTGATCTGATCTCACCAGTGAGGGTATACTTCCGGTGTTGAACATTGTGCTCCCATGTTCGTGATGATGAGATCGAGTATGTTATCTCCTCTTGTGGGAATGGTGACTAGTTGTTCCATGGCATTTGAGTTTATGAATTCCAGGAACTTTTGGGCTAGGGTGTTTGGGCTTGAGTAGTGTTCCCAGTCTATATTTGGGTAATTGAAGTCACCTAGTATGATGGTGTTTGGTGATACATTTATCCCCTCTAGTGTTTTCAGGAAGGCCATGTGAGGTTCCTGAGTTTGTGAGGGTGGCCTGTAACATGCTACTATTTGCAGAGCAGTCTTGCCTACGGTTAATTGCACCTGGATGGTCTCCGATGCATCATGCGTTGCCACCAGTCTTGAGGTGTGGGTGTCCTTGATGAATATGGATACCCCCCCTCCTTTCTTGGTATTTTCCTGATTTTGGGGCCGGAACGCATGATATGAGGTAAAACCTGATAGCTGGGGTGCTCTCAGGAGCCTTGAACCAGGTTTCTGTCACAGCACAGACATCGATGTTCTCCATACTGAGAAGGGCCTCGAGTGCGTGCATTTTGAGATTTAGACTTCTGGCATTGAGCAGCATTACCCTTAGTTTATTTCCTTGTTTGTGTTCTAGGGTGGTAGGTTTAGAATTTGAGCCTTGCCTAAAAAGGCACTATGGGGTGGCAAGAGCCTTTGCCAATATCCGGAATCCCAGGGTGACAGGTGCAAGCCGTCCCTTGCGGCAGCGTGGCTTGTCCAGCATGTCATCCCAGGCAGACAGATACTGGATCCCCTTTGAATGACACCAGTGTTTAAGCCAATTGTTAAAGCTGATCATCTTATCTCTGTATTGTGGCATCATTCTTGGTGAAGGTAGGATACTGCTCAAGGTCAGGGTCATACCTGCCTGGGCTACATAATCAGAGAGCTCCTCAATGTCTCTTTTCATGTAGTCCAAGGAGGTACGTCCTGTTCTATCTGATGTTACATACTGCTCCAGTGTATGGTACCCTATCGGCTCACATGTTTGTAAGGCCAAACACACACGTGTCCCATACCACAAACAGGCATTGGACCACACTGTGTCATGATCCAGTTTATGTAGGGTAGTGTGTGAGTGCCACATTGGATGGTGTTTATCAGACAGTCCATAGAGTGTCATATTAAGCTTGCATACCATATGTGGCTGTGGATGTGTTGGTTGTGGAATGCACTTTCTCACAGGTGTCTGTTATTCTGTGCTGTGACATGCCTGTAGAGCCTGCTATAATGTGAAATTGTTCGATCTCGCCGTTTGTTCTTACACACGGGTTCGGAGCCAATCCTCGGCTCCGAGTCGGCTGCTTCACAAGCTCTGCATCTGAAAGAAAGCTCGAGGCACAGTCTATATCCCATGATCCTCCCCTACCATCCCTCAGATCTAATTTGCCGCTGCAGCTGATCGCATCGAGAGAGCTCGGGCCAGTTAAAAATTTTCTATTTTTTCTAATTATTCCTAATATTAGAACTGTTTAAAACTTTTACTAGATTTATATATATAGATTAGTGTGTGTGTGCTTATTTAGCCAGGTTTTGTTAACCTTAGAGAATTTATATATAATAGTTTTCGGCTTAGGCCTATATTTTTCTGTCGGGGCTCTGACAGTTAGTAGTATTAGAACTTCGTAATTTTTTTTCTCTTAGTATTTAGCTAATTATATAGTTGTGTGTTGATATTTACTCATTATTCCTATATTTACTATATTTTTATATTATATATTCATAACCTCATAGTTAATTAGGATTGTTGTTTTGTTAGCTATTCATAATCTTTACTAACCTAGAGTTATATAATTATTATTATAACCTCTTCTTGCTATAGTAAAGTGGTTCTTTTCAGCTATGTCTGAAAAAGTTAAATCTGGATTTAAAAGGTGTCAGTGTGGTCAGAAGATGTCCATCACTGACAATCATGCTTCCTGCATCTACTGTCTTGGCCCTCTCCACCTGCAGGAGGACTGCTCTATTTGTCACTCCTTCAGTGGAAAGGTCATGATGGAAAGACACAGGAAGCTGATAGGGGCTTATTAAAGCCTGATTTTCAAGAAGCCTTGGAAAAGGCTGATCAGGCATCTAAGTCTTCGAAGGGGTCGAAGACTTTGATGGTGTCGGAGCCCAAGTCATCGGCTCCGAGCATGTCTTCTAAGGTTCGGTCGCTGGCTCCACAGACCTCGGGGCCGAGCACTGAGCGATTATCTATTATCAAGCCCCAGGTCTTGGAGCCGGTGTCGGAGGTGCCTCCACCCTTGATCCTTCGGTCAGTGACATCTTCGGCCCCTTTGACCCATTCTTCCAGACCCTTATCAGATACTGACATGGATCGTGTGGTACAGAAGCTCATGGAGAATACGGCTCTGTCCAAGTTAATTGCAGTTTCATCCCAGTTGGTCTCGAAACTGGAAGCCCTCCCTGTATCTCCAACAGATCCTCCTCCGAGACCCCTCGAGTCTTCAGAGCTGGTAGAAGAGGAACCGAGGATTGTTGAACCCTCGGTGCTGAAGCCTACTTTTGTGCGATCGGTACCACTGACCTCGACTCCCTCAGAGCCCATCAAGGAGTCATGGAGCTGACGATCTCTCCTTGGTTCCGGGACCGAGAGTCGAACCGAGCTTTCAGTTCTGACTCTTCCTCTCTGGGCCTCGGCTCAGATTAGTTCGGTTCCATCCTCGGGGTCGGAGCCCGTGGTCCCAGTTTCTGGGAAACTACCATGTTTTTCGGATCCGGTGGAGTCCTCAGCCAGGGGCTCCAGTGCCTTCGACTTTATGAGGAAGGTCTTGTCTGAAAAGACATTCATTTCATTGGAGTCATCTTCTCCTTCCCCTAGAGGGCCACATTCTGTTTCTGTACCAGTGATCCCAACCAAGCGTAGAGACCCAATGCCTCAGCCAACCCCAGAGGGTGTCCCCTGTTCCTTGGAGGCTTCACCAGATGCCCCCTCTGATGAAGTCCCGAGGAAAGGATTGTGCAAGAGGAGGCACATTGATTCTCCACAAGAATCACTCACATCAGACACCGATTTGGAGGAGCCAGAGGGGTCCCCACGGTCCCCCTCAGAGGATGTCTCTTTTGCTGACATTCTGGAGATTTTGAAACAGAGGGGTGATTGGGAGACCATTGCCCCTACTGAGGATGAATTGGTGTTGCTGAAGGCATTTGGGGCTCAACCTTCTACCTCCTGGGTAGCTCGAAGGGCGTGGGAGACCCCAGATACAGTGGAACCAGTCCCTAGGAAGCCGAACAAATACATTACTGCTCCCCGAGACAAGGCTTACCTTACAAAAGGAGTCCCAGTGGATGCTATGGTGGTAGCGGCAGCCACGAAAAAGGAAATGTCAGAGTCATCTTCCTCTGTTCATCCTCCTAATAAGGATTCCAGGACTATGGACAGATACGGGAAGCGCATTTTTAGTTTAGCAACTTTTTCCATGCGTTTGCTGAACTACCTCATGCATTTTACACAACTTCAGAGAGATCTCATTAAAGAGCTGGGAGATACTCTCCAGGGTAACACAGATGCTGCTGTCTCCGAAAAGGTAACAGCACAACTTAACACCCTCACCTCGATAGTAAACTTGTCCATGAGGCTCATTTCATATGCAGCCGAAGGATCGAGTAGGGTTGCAGCTTCAGCGATTGCTCTACAGAGGCAATCCTGGATGCGCCTTTGCTCCTTTGCGGAAGCCTTCAAATCTTCCTTTACCAATGCCCCATTTGATGGCCCCAAAGTAAAGGAGACTCTCACTCGGTGTGAGCAAGAAGGTAAGACCCTGTCTGCCGTAGGGGTCCATTTTTCCGCCCCGACCAGACCATACCCCAAAGGGCAAAGAGGCGGAAAAATGTGGTTCCGTAAGACTCAGGGATCTTACCAGCCCACACAGAGCGACGCACCCTCCAGAGGCAGAGGAGGAGGCAGAAATGGAAGACTCCACCCAGGTGGCAGAGGGGGTCCGCAGAACCAGGGCGACAGGAATAGCGTCCCTGGGAAGCCCTTCCAGCACTCCTGAAGGGAACAAAATTCCATGAAGACACGATGCTCCACCAAAAAGTTTAATAAACAACAAGGCAAGATTCTCCAACACAAAAATTGTTTTACAGATGGAATTTTTTCATGCATGTCAACAGAGGACATGGGGTTAAATGACTTAAACAATGCAGAAGTGACTGTTAGTGAACTTTGCGATCATTTGCCAAAAAAAGCTGGTATGTCGGATGAAAATAATAGTTCCCTTTGTTGCATGAGTAGTTTGGATTATTTTAAACAGCGAGTACCATGTGACTTAGGAGAAAGTAACTTTGTCGATGAAGTAATTTCGGATATTTATGATAATGTTTTGTTACAGATGAGTACACACACAGTTATGGATGAGTTTCAGGAGATTATTCCTGACTCAGGTAAAATAACTAATAGTACCAGTGAAGAGCATCAAATTACGGATATTTATGCAGATAGCAGTATAAGACAAACCTTGGATGTTAATACAAATTTGGGTGTTTTTCACTGTTTTGATAATTTACTAGGGGTAGTTGAAGCGAACAGCTTAACACATATATATGAACAAGATGAGATTGTTAACTTGAATTGTGGTGAAGTTGTGGATGAATTTACAAATTCCTTGTCCAATCCTATAATTGTATATAATACTACAAAGGATTTTAAGGTGTTTAACTATTCAAGTATTGTCTTTGACACGCAACATGCTGATATTTTATCAAAAGGCTTCAATTTTGTACCTCGTAGAAAAGGAAATATAGCTGAAACACTCAGGGATTTAAAGTTATTCACATGCAAATTGAACTTGTTAGCCTATTTTGGGTTTAAAAACAGTGATGAGTATGCTTTGAGAGCCTCTAATTTACACAAGCCTAGTTATTTCAATCCACCATACAATAATATGGTTCATTTATTTGAAAACTTGTGTGAACAGGATATAAGAGAACTATATAAGGATAATATTTCTGTAAATCAAGGTAACTTAACTCAAGATAACATTGATAGTATTAATTATATTTGCTTTAATAAAAGTATTCGTGTGATGAAGCCCGACAAGGGTAATGGAGCTGTAATAATGGACAGATTAGATTATGACAATGAAATGTTAACTATGCTTTCAGAAGATAATTATGTGGAAGTGAGTATTAATGAGATTCACATAGCATACCAAAAAAATGACTTGGTCCTTGAAGACATGTTATTTCAGGGGCAAATTAATGAGGATGAGTTTTATTTCATGACTAACAAATACCCTGTTTTGAGTGGAATTTTTGGTATCCCAAAGATCCACAAAGGTCTAAATAATGTTCGATTTAGACCAATAGTTGATGGGAAAAGAAGTAAAGCGTCCTTCTTTAGTCAGTATTTGGATTCTAAATTGAAAATAGGTTTAAATAGTTTTCCATACATTACCAAGGACTTGTGGCATTTTTTGGATAAGATTAAAAATTATGATATACAGCAGGACATCTGTTTTTTGACTATTGATGTAGTCAATCTATTTAGTGTTATACCACATGAAGTTGGTCTTGAATGGTTGGAAGATCAACTATTAGCTACTGGTGTTTATGACCAGGACCAAATAAATGTATATGTGAGACTTATGGAATTAGTGTTACACAACAATTTTATATTCTTTGAAGGATATAAGTTCCGTCAGAAAACAGGTGTGGCAATGGGGGCAGCTTGTGCCCCCATTTATGCCAATTATATCATGGCATATTGGGAAAAAAACTTTGTTTTCAATAGTGAATACATGTTATATATTAAACTATATACTCGCTTTTTGGATGACATTTTTATTATATGGCAGGGTGACAAGAAGATCTTAGAGACATTCATTGCTTACATCAATAATACAGTATGGTTTCTAAAATTTACTTATGAAATCAATGGGGAAAAAATTAGTTATTTGGATGTAAGTTTAACCTATAATAAAGACAATAATTATATTTCATCCAAAATTTTCAGAAAACCTACATTTTCAAACTCTTATTTGCATTACGACAGCTGGCACCCGGAACATCAGAAAAAATCCATTATAAAGGGACAATTAATTAGGGCAGCACGTATGGTCAGTGAGGAGGAAGATTTTCAAAAAGAAGTTGAATTTATGATCAATTTATTTACCAACAGGGGTTATCCTATATCCCTATGTGAAGATGTTAGGAAGGAAATACTATCTAAAAGGGAAGGTGGTTACATTCAGCCTATACTCAGAAGTACACAGTCTATATTTATTGAAAATTCTAATGATAAGAATAGGTATAATATACGTGATGAACATATTTTGTGTGTACTCACATTCAATGCAGACACTGATAATATTATTCACGTTATAGATAAAAACTGGAGATCATTTATTAGACTTAAGGATTTTCAGGGTTTTGCAAACCACAAGCCTAAGTTTATTTTTCGTAAGGATAAGGCCTTAAAACAGATTTTTGAGAGAGGTAATTTATCTGTTAACACTAATACAAATATTATTAAAGGTAATAGTAAATGTGGTATGTGTTCCACCTGTGCCTTTATATTGCCAACAGGTAGTAAAATCATTGTCAACAACACTTACATCAAGATTAGGGGTAAATTTAACTGTTATTCTACTAATGTAGTATATCTTGCCAAATGCCAATTATGTATGACATTTTATGTGGGCAAGACATGCAGAAAATTTAGGGATAGAATTAAAGAGCATGTCTTAGACATTCAACATAAAAAGCCCACTAACGCTTTAGCAAGACACATTTTGAAATATAATGATCATAAATTTTCCTTTTGTATAATAGAACAACTAGTTCAGGACCCACAAGGTAGGCTGACTGAATATCATCTTGATGTATGTGAGTTAAAATGGCAGATGATTCTGAATGCACATTTCTACCCGGGTCTTAATGAATTTACTTCTATTAAACCCTATTTAAGGCTTCAAAATATATTGGGATAACTTTCAGTTTTTATTTTATTCCACATTTAAGGTATAGCCAACATACTTATGAACTTTGTAAAAATCATAAATTACAGTTTTTAGCCTTTAGTTTTATATGTACATATAACGTATTAATATATATATATATATTTTTTATAGGTTGCATTATTATATGTTGAATTTGCATTTTTTATAGAGTTAAATTTAATAATCACATTGTATATATGTGCATATAGAGTTGTATGAGGGTGAACAATAGGCTTCACTATTAATTGTGCCTATTACTGTTTTCGTTTTTTAACAGTGTATTTTTATTAGTTAATTGGTTAATTGTTGGTAGTATATACTGAGCAGGTTCTACACACTCTGAAGAAGTCCACAGGACGAAACCTAGGTCAGTGTTGGAGAATTTTGCCTTGTTGTTTATTAAACTTTTTGGTGGAGCATCGTGTCTTCGTGGAATTTTGTTACTGTTGATTTGGTTCCCTGGTCTACTCCTGAAGGGAAGCCCGACTGTCATACTCTGGAGCAGTCGGGGGTCGCTTAGCTTTATACCCAGATGCCTGGCTAAGTCTTACTACAAATTCTTGGGTAAAAAGCATAGTAACCAGAGGATACAATATTCCCTTTATCACAATGCCCCTCCATCAAAGAAGATTTCCAGATGTTCCACCTAGTCTTCGAGATCAAGCAGCCATAGAAATAAAAAGGCTGCTTGAAAAAAGAGTCATCCAGCGAGTCCCGGCAGACCAGATAGGATCCGGAACTTACTCAAGGTTCTTTTTAGTTCCAAAGAAAACAGGGGACTGGAGGCCAATTTTGGACCTCAGCAAACTCAATACCTTCGTAAGGAAGGAAAAATTCCGGATGGTCACGTTACAATCTATCCTTACATTCCTACAGTAGGACGATTTGATGTGCTCTATAGATCTCAGGGATGCTTACTACCACATCAAAATGGACAGAGCTTCCCGGGATCATCTGCGCTTCCGGCTGGGAGCCAGTCATTTCCAATTTCGAGCACTGCCCTTTGGTCTCACCTCAGCCCCAAGGGTGTTCACCAAATGCATGGCAGTGGTGGCGTCTCACCTGAGGCAGATAGGATTCCAGGTGTTTCCATATCTGGACGACTGGCTCCTCACTGCCAACACCAAGCATTGTCTACTGCAAGCCAGAGAATACACGATCAACCTTTGTTCCCATTTAGGGATTTCAATCAATTTCGAAAAATCTGCCTTATCGCCCTCACAGCATATTTCATTCATAGGGGTGGAATTAGACATTACTACAATGCTAATCAAACTCCCACAAACAAGAGTATCAACCCTCAGAGACCAGGTCGCTGTTCTGATTTGGAGCAGGAAAGTTTCAGCGGCACAAGTGCTAAAAGTACTGGGCTTGATGTCAGCCACGTTGATTGCAGTTCCCCTCGGCAGGATGCACATGAGAATCCTCCAGTGGCTACTCTTCGCGCAATGGTCGTTCCAACAACTTCCTCTACCACATTTCGATCATGGATTCTTGCAAGCGGGATCTTCATTGGTGGCTAAACAGCCAGGACCTAACGATGGGTCGTCCGTTTGTATTACCCAGTCCTATAGCCACAATAACCATGGACGCTTCCCTGATGGGGTGGGGGGGACTTTTTCAGGGGAGAACAGTCCAAGGAGAGTGGTTCAAGATAGAGTACAACCTGCACATCAATGTTCTGGAGCTGAGAGCAGTGTTCCTAGCATTGCAACACTTTCACGACTCTCTACTTCTGGGAACAGTGGCAGTTCAGATGGACAATATGTCAGTGGTCTGGTACATAAACAAGCAGGGTGGAACCAGATCTTATCCATTATGCAGAGAGGCCCTAAGAATTTGGCAATGGGCGGCATCCACAGGTCACTTTCTGATAGCAACGCACATCCCGGGGTCATCCAACGTCATTGCGGACAGGCTGAGCAGAGCCATCCTGTTACCTCACGAGTGGTCTCTGAACAACCTAGTGGCGGAAAGGATTTTCCGCAGATGGGGACAGCCTTGCTGTGACCTTTTTGCATCCCCCTTGAATGCCAAATGCAGAAGCTACTTTGCCCTTCTTCCCCCTCTGGGGGGTGCCCCCAGGGATGCACTAGTGAACGATTGGCCCCCGCGTCTCCTGTATGCTTTCCCTCCTGTTCCCTTGATTCCCAAATTTCTGCAAAAAGCCAGGAACCTGGAAAGGACGATCATACTCATAGCACCATTCTGGACTCGACAGATCTGGTTTCCCTTCCTTCGTGCCCACCTAATGGAGGAACCATGGATTCTGGACCCGGAGCCAGACCTTTTGACTCACTCGTCGGGAGTTCCTCATCCGTCCCTACGATCCCTCAAATTGACAGCTTGGCTGCTCCACTTCCCAACTTAGCCAGGTTGAAGTTTTTGTCTCCTTCAGTACAGCACATCCTGCTTTCTTCTCACAAACCTTCTACCAGGAAACTATACAAGAGCAAGTGGAAACGTTTTGTTTGCTGGGCGTCAACACAAGGATTAGATCCCTTTACAGCCCCGATACACAAAGTTCTAGAATTTTTATCAACGCTTTTTCACGAAGGGGCCTCTACTTCTACAATAAGGGTACAGTTAGCGGCCATATTAAACTTTCATGTAGGTGAAGGGGATTCTTCAATCATGTCTCACAGGCTTTGTAGGGCTTTCATGAAGGGTAACTTCCACCTCCGACCACCCATTCGTGAACCGATCTCCCCATGGAATTTAAATGTATGTCTCAGCTTATGCTACCACCCTTTGAACCAGCGTCAACCTGTTCAATTAAATATGTGTCATGGAAAACTTGTTTCCCAATGCCATTACCTCGGCTCATAGAATTTCAGAGCTCCAGGCACTGTCAGTCAGACCACCATACATGATTTTTCACCCTGATACAGTTTCCTTACGTACTAATCCGTCCTTTCTTCCGAAGGTATGTTCAGTTCTTAACATAAATCAATCTATTGAACTACCCACATTTTTCAAAAATCATTCAAACAAATTGGAATACGCGCTACACAAGTTGGATGTGCATAGACAATTGAGATTTTATCTGGACAGGACAAAGGAATATACAAAATCAGACCAAATGTTCGTCTCTTTCACAGAAAATAAGAAAGGCATGGCAGTAACCAAGTGAACATTATCCAAATGGCTCTCGGACTGCATAAAGTTTGTGTATTCTGCTTCAAAGCAACCACTTCCATTCAAGCCTAAGGTTCATTCTACCAGGGCCGTTTTTACATCTTCTGCCCATGCCGCTCTTCTCCCGTTGGATACTATTTGTGCAGCAGCTACGTGGGCAAAACCTCATACCTTTGTCACTCACTACAAAGTAGACAGGTCCTCCAAGGACAGAGCATCATTTGGTTCCACTGTACTCAGGAACGTTCTTCCATAAGTCACCCAGGGTAACGGAGCTGGGGACGCTACCCGTGTGTAAGAACAAACGGCGAGATCGAACAATTTCACATAAAGAAGTTATGTTCTTACCATAATGTTCCATCTGAATTATTCATCTCGCCTTTGTTCTTACAATCCCTCCCTCCATCCCCCACCACGTTCTGGAAGAATGGGTATGACTAGTGTCTGGTTGGTTTGTCTAGATGGCCTTCTCTACCTAGTCCTGAGCAAGCAGACTATTCTCTATTTGCCTACCTGGGGGTGGTTCTTATAGTATTCAGTTTCTAGTGGATGTGATTGTATGAGAGTTAGACGCAGTGATGAGTACTGTTCCTTTCTGGGTTTTTGCAAACTAGATCTGAGGGATGGTAGAGGAGGATCATGGGATATAGACTGTGCCTCGAGCTTTCTTTCAGATGCAGAGCTTGTGAAGCAGCCGACTCAGAGCCAATGATCGGCTCCGAACCCGTGTGTAAGAACAAAGGCGAGATGAACAATTCGCATGGAACGTTATGGTAAGAACATAACTTCTTTTTTGCAAGTACATGTGTATTCCCCCATACAAAATGTAGGCCAGTGTTGTGGCAGTCTGCCTGTAGTCTGCACAGTGCTTTGTTAGATGCCTAGCAGCTTAGTGTAATTACCCGGTGTGATGTTACATCCAGATATTTGCAAGATGTACTGCTGCGAGGCCACCATAACTGTTGTGTATTTCTGACAAAGTAGTGGGATTCTGTACAGATGTATGTCATTAACTACTGGGTAGTATGTGGCCATGTGACCTCTGCACCACCAGTTATTATGATTCAGGACAGATAGGTGTGTATGAATGCATAAACTGTGTGGGCATATTTAATTCAGTATTTATGTGATATACCCATGTACATGGCTGTTAACATCTACATTGTTAGGTTTGGACCACATGTCTCGCACGAAGGGGATCTGTGTATACATCTAGACTGACCAGAGAGTGCCAGACTGTCCACGTATATTGGTCACATCTCTGCTGTAGTCCACAGGATCATTACTGTGCTATCAGTGGTACTGTACTATGATGTCCTTAGGATGTCTGTCAGTAACCGATGGCGTACCTGTCAATAGCAGGCACAACGTCTGTTAAGACAACCCCTGTTACAGTAGCAACAGTCTAGATATATACCTGCAATATATA